>NC_043707.1:77006529-77018320 GCF_006229205.1 Suricata suricatta
GTTGGTGAAGGCTGTGAGCCCGAATTAGGCCCGGCGAGCCTAAGCCGTAATAATAAATGCCCTTTGCTTTTACATGCGTGACTCGGTCTCCCTGGCGGTTTCTGGTTTTGGGGTGATATTAAAATCTTGGGCATTACAAAATGTCGATGTATATCAGTAATTTAACATCTAACAGAAATCCAGCTTTCTACCATCTTAGAAATTAAGCTGTTTTCATTTTAATAAAAGCTCAGTTTTAAAAAATTTTATGGAACAATATAACCAATAAGTGTAATCAAGAGTAATTAAATATTTTCCAGACCAACAAAAGCAGAATTTATGTTAAATGATTATTAGAATAAGTGGCATTAAATTCAAGAAGTAAATCTTAAAGGTTATTCAATTATGTAAGTTATATTAAGCTGTAGTTCCACATCAAATGCATATGAAAAATGCTACTTAGTGTACCACCCAGCAGAATATATACATTTTACATTATTATCCTTAATGGTCAACAAAGTCCTAAGTGAAGAATGGGTTTAGCTTTGTTTCTTTGAGCATTTCACATATGTATTTATGTTTGGCATGGTTTTTTAGGTTCATATACGTAAAAAATATTCCCTTTTTAAAATCATTAATGTTCTTTTCACCATTGTTTGTCTGTCTGCAAGATCTTTTCTTTTTGCCAACCAAGGCATGTATCTGTGTAGGGGAATGGTGTGGTAGTAGTAATGGTGATGAGTGGTTGTAAAATAGAGTTTATCACATGGGAATAATCAAAGAGCAACATCAAAGTACCACTCAGCTCCTTGAACATGAAAATATAAGCTTTGAAGCTAGAAAAAACCTTGAAACTCTGGCTATTCTTTTAAGAGAAGAAGCATATATGTATTTTTGTCATGGCCCAACCCTATAGTAACTAGTGCATGATTTTTCTGTAATGTATAGAAAATAACACCTGTGCTCATTTATGAGTAAATAATTTCTACGGTAGCAGAAGGGTCCAGGGTAGGGATGGAGGTGGAGAAGGGAAGAAGGTAGAGAAGTAATCAGAAATGTGTTATCATTTCTCCTCTTTAGGCTTTTACAAACAAGCAGTTGTTAAATAGCTTCAGATAGTTACTAGGACGCTTTTAACTGCCCCTCTCGGTGGGTCTCTGGAACACGATCCTATGGTGAAGATGGCATTTCCAAAGTTATACATCCAAGTGTAGGATGGAGGTTTCAGCAACATGATCAGAAAAGGAGATTATCTGAATCATCTCAGATCCTAAGAGTTATGGACAATACATCAATAGTTCGTGGGCCTGCTCTTGGGCCTGCTGTGACAGGGAAACGGTGTTTTTAAAGCAGTCCAGGCAGGGCAGCTGAGTTGGAAGTTGAGGAAAAGAGGATACAGGGGAGGCTTGATGCTCAGAAATTAGTTTGCTCAAAGGTAGAACAATCAGCATGGAAAGATGGGCAAAGCCTCTCAAGATTTTTATCCTACCTAAAATAAGGACCATTGGTTCACTGGCCACAACTCAGCAGGATGTGGGCTAACCATATAGATTAGGAAATTGGAGGTTGCTTTGGAGGCTTGATGATGACCTATTCACAATAAGGATCAGCCAAAAGGGAATGTCACCTGAAGTTATGGACCCTCCCTAGAAGCGGCCCTCATCCAATGACTGGTCAAGTTTGGATGCAAAGGTTCAACTTCTGCTTCTCAATCCTGGATATCCCTGGACTGGCAAGTATGGTGAATACCTAAGTGAAAAGTATGCCCTCAGAAGATGAGAATAAAACCTGACAAAGATTCAGGGACATCAAACAACTCTGGGGATATAGTAAAACCACTGAATTATACACTTTGAAATGGTGAATTTGGTGATATGTGAGTGATCATATCTCCATTTTATTTATTTTTATTTTTTATTTTCTTTTAATTTTTAATGTTTATTAATTTTTGAGACAGAGTATGAATAGGAAAGGGGCAGGAGAGAGACAGACAGACAGAGAGAGAGAGAGAGAGAGAGAAAATCTGAAGCAGGGTCCAGGCTCTGAGCTGTTAGCACAGACCTTGATGCTGAGCTCAGACTCACAAACTGTGAGATCATGTCCTGAGCCAAATTGGACACTTAACCAACTGAGCCCCCCAGGTGCCCCTCGTTTCTCAGTTTTAAAACTAAATATTTAATATGTGTGAAAAAGCTAAGGTAACCAGAATTTGACCTAAAAAAAGTGAGACTGGATGGGGAGAGAAGCAGATGGGGGAGAGCTAGTTGAGGCAGCTAACGCATCATTGAACTAGTGAATAAGTCAAAAGAACACTTGAAATTGACATGTCAAGAGGAAAGCAAGAAAATAATATTATGTATAGATTTAGAAGGGAGCATAGGATAAGCTAGAACCTAAATCATTAAAACTAATAGGCTCTGAGGAATTGACTTGCAGAGATCTTTTCTATTCAGTATAAACTCATTATATTATGTGATATTTTAAAAATATATGCATTTTTATGGACTGAATTGTGTCTCCCCAAAATTCACATGTTGCAACTCTAACCCTTAATGAGACTGTATTTGGAGATGAGAATTTTATTTAATTTTTTAAAATTTTTTAATTTATTTTTGAGAGAGAGACAGCATGAGCAGGGGAGAGTCAGAGAGAGGGAGGGAGACACAGACTCTGAAGCAGGCTTCAGGCTCTGAGCTGTCAGCACAGAGCCTGACGCAGGACTTGAACCCACGAATCATGGGTTCATGACCTGAGCTGAAGCCAGACGTTTAACTGACTGAGCCACCCAGGCACCCCAAGAGATGATGACTTTAAAAAGGTAAAATTAAATGAGGAATGCATGCACACAGAGAAAAGGCCATGTTAAGAAACAGCAAGAAGGAGACCATTTCCAAGTCCAGACCTCATCTGCCAATACCTTCATCTTGAGGTCCAGCCTCCAGAATTGTGAGAAAATACATTTCTCTCTTTTTTAAAAAATGTTTGTTTATTTATTTTGAGAGAGGGGAGAGCTCTTGCAAGTGTGTGTGTGTGTGTGTGTGTGTGTGTGTGTGTGTGTGTGCCCTCTCCCTCAGGGGAAGGATCAAGAGAGAGGGAGAGCTAATCCTAAGCAGGCTCTGTGCAGTTAGCTCGACACAGGGCTGGAACTCATGAACCATGTGTTCATGACCTGAGCCAAAATCAAGAGTCAGGTGCATAACTGCCTGAGCCACCCAGGTGCCCTCGGAAAATATATTTTAAGCCACACAGACTATGCTTTTGTTCTGGTAGCCCTAGAACACTAATACATGCATAGTACTTGGATAAAAATAAGACAATATAAAATAAAGTACACAATAAAATCAGTCATTACTTCTCTTACACAGAGACGATATGAGCCCGAAAAGCTATACTTGCTGCAAGGCTTTTCATCCTTTGTATCAGTGTGGTAATTGACAGAAGCCTTTATTAGCTTATAAAGCAAGAAAAAAATAGTCCATAAGGGTGTAAGATAAATAAATTCTAGACTGCTTAACCATATATGCTTTCAATGATGGATAATAGCTAAAAACAAAATAAGTGAACAAACAAAAAAACAATTCAAAGTAAGAGAACAGAAACCAAATAGTTTGAAGTGAAAGGGCTGAATAGTGAGGACGTGGTATAATCGTCTGCAAAGCCAGATCACCTGGAATTGGATTCTAATTCTGCAGCTCATTCATTGTGAGATATTAGGCAAATTCTTAATCTATCAAAGATGCAGTTTCCTTACTCATAAAGGAGAGCTAATGCCACGTTTTCTTAACAAGTTTGTTGGGAGTATTAATTGAAACCAAATGTGTCAATCATATTTTATAGAGAGAGTAAGATCTTAATAGAAATTGGCTTTAAAAGTTAATAAATATAGAAACAAAAGAAATGAGCTTTGCCTCAGAATTACCTTTATGAATTTAGTAGAATATAAATTAATTTTTCATGGTATTGTAATAGCCACCATAGCCTGAAAAAGGAACACAAAGGCCTCACTCTTTTTCTTAAAAAAATATATTTTTAGACTTGGTAGTATTTGGGCCTGAAACCTCCAGTCTCAGAAGTAGACTACCAATGACCAATCAATCCCAGTTTACTTAATTGTTTCTACTTTACAATGGAGAGACATTATAATAAATCTTTTTACTTGTTTTTTTCATAGAAATCTATATCACCCCATAGGTATGTTTTGAAACTCAGGAAAGAATTTTACATAGACCATATAGATTTTTATAGAGGTGCTAAAAATGATAGCTAGAGAGTTAGGGCTCGACAGACTCAAACAAGTTAGGTCAAGAATGAACAGGTGTCCAGAGGAAGGGCCCTTTTAGGCTACATTAGATTATACTGGATTCCAGTAGTAGGATCTCGTTACAGTAAACCTTCTCGTAAACAAGTTAATAAAATCAGTCAAGGACAGCAGGATCTACACATTGAAATCACTTTATTTCCTTAAATATCTAAATCACATATGTTGTTGAGGCCAGGAATGATTTATGATTTATGATCATGGATCCATATTTACATTTTCCATGAAGTACATAGTCCATAAAATGAAGAAATATGGCATAACAATTATTGTTCTGGTAGGTATTTAGGTTGATGATTTTCAGTTATCTTTCACTGAGTCAATATATTTATTTAGCAATGACTTTGTTCCAAGAACTATTAATATAAACATGCATATACCCCTTTTAAGAAGAATTCATAGATTTATACAGGAGGTAGTTAAACCAATAATCACAATGCATTAATACACACTATTTTCAGAAAGACTTTTCCTCAATTTAAATCTTAGCAGTCTACTTCATTTTGAAGGCAATAGGGACCATTTGATGATATTTACAAGGGGGTGATTATAATTATGGAACATGGCCATCCAATGCCTACTAAATAAATTAAAAACTCCTTAGCACATTATAATTGTACTTTATGATCTGTTCCCTCATCTCCCATTCACATTTCCCCAGCTGTATATTCTTCCTCAAACAGGGCATTACATGTCTGGCTTTAATGTCTTTCTGAAGACTGCCTGGCCTGCTCGGCTATTTTTTCCTTTTTTGCAAGAGTCAGTGAAGCCCAACTCCTACTCATTCATCTAGACTAAACTCATGTGTCATCTCCTTAGAAAAGTCTTCCCAACCCCATTGTTTCTTCCTGCTCTGCCATGTTCAGTGAGTGACTTCTAAATCCGGTCCACAAAACTTTGGGGCTATTACTATCAACACTCATCATATAACGCTGTAGTCATTGAGTCACATGCATAACTCTGCAGACAACGAGGCAAAGATGTTTATTAATCTTTTTGTTATAACACAATATCAAGGATGCAGACACTCCAAAATGTGTTTGAATATTTGTGGTTGGAACACGGAAGAGGTGGGGAATGGTAGTGGAGAGGTATGCACGTTTTACATCTTTGTTTATAGTATTAGATGACAGTACCATAGAATTGAATTATTCTCCATAAGAAACAGAGAGCCAGCAGAGCTTTTAAACATATCCGTAATATATCAGATTCATGGATTCATTGTTCTAGCAATTAGATGTGAGACTAGGCTAAGAATAACATTTTTCAGACTCTGATTTGATGGAGTGGATGCTGTCAAATTGAGCTAGCTAGTAGTCACTCACTCCCTCATTCCCCTTGCGAACCTGTATGATCTTTCAAATAGGGTGACTTTCTGTTTAGTCACAAATGCAGCCTGTATGCACATAAATGTTTGGACTAGTTAGTATGATGAAACGTGTAAGCCCTTGAGTACCTCTCTCCACCCATAACTCTTCTGTTATCCCATTTTGTCTCCTGGGATTTCCTTCCTACCTATAAGTCAGCAAGCAAAGTTACTGTGCTCAGCAAAGAAACTCCCAGACTCCATTTCAGAGCCCCAGGCAGCAACATTTCTGGGTAATTGATGCTTGTGTCCTCCTCCATGTTAAATATTTTAACTCTCACTTCTGGTTATATAAGTAATTCTGACAATAAAGTACTGGATTGGGGGCAACAGCTATGTATATACACTGGGGGTTATTGGAATAGCACAAGTAAGTGATGATTACCAAATGGACATCTCCAATGAGGTGGAGGATGTGCAGTTACAGCTGAGAATCAGTTCCATATGAGGGAAGAAAGTGTTCAGCGTCCCAAAGTTATGGAAAAAGCATTAGGTTCAAAAGGGGCAGAAGCTCGGTCAGTCAGAATAGGATGTATTATGTCTTCCTAGATTAGCAATTTGTTGTCAGAATGTTAGAATATGAGGACAAAGTTTCTTAAATAATTCTAAATTTAGAAGTCATCCTTGAGTATGAATTGGATGTAACATTACACATATGAGACAAAGTAGCAAACTGCTTTGGGGACAGTAGGATGAGAATATAAGAAACCAAGCAAATTCTGAGTTCTCATGAAAATAATTTTAATATCCATTTGTAGATGTAAATAAAAATTCTCTGTTAGAGAGTTCAGTAAGGGGAAAAAGAATACTAGCTTAAAATGTTAGGGTTGCTTTTCCAAGTAATTGAGTACATAAGAACCTTTTTCAACATGTATTGTCTGACCAGGAGATGTAATTTCATGTGTAATACATAAACTGAATAATGAACTACTTAATATTGACTATGGACATGATATAATATGATTCTTGTTATTTTTTCCTTTTCATTAATATGAATATCCTAACATAATTTATATCACTTTTCTAGTCATACTAACTCAAAAATCTTGAATACCTTCTCCTTTACCTCTTATATATCATCAGTTACCAGATCTTTCAAGTTTTACCTCATCTATTTTAAAAGTTAATGGCCAAATGTCCTTTTCTGGATTGCTGTGTGCATATATACCTCTTCATATGTCCCCTGACCTATTATAATTATCATGTAGGTAAAGGCATGTATCATAGGTCCCCATAGATTACTTTTAGTCACAAGAGCAGACTCATTTTACTAATTGAGTTCCAGCCAATATAATATCTCATTTCTGAGCTCTTACTTTTTGAATGTCTCCAGCCCTGGATGGAAGCCTCAAGTGGTGGTTTTGGGGTAGGGGAATACAATGTCAATATATTCACTGGTCATAGCGCATGCCCCTCTCAATTTACTATACTAGCCATAGTCTCTGGCTTTCCACTTGGACCTGGGGGTAGAGGAAGAAGAGAGGTTAAAAAAGAGATCCTATTTGGGGCACCTGGGTGGCTCAGGTCATGATCAGGTTCATGGGTTTGAGCCCCGCGTCAGGCTCTGTGCTGACAGCTCAGTGCCTGGAGCCTGCCTCCAATTCTGTGTCTCCCTCTCTCTGCCCCTCCCTGCTCATGCTCTGTCAGTCTCTCTCTGTCTCAAAAATAAATAAAGCATTAAAAAAAAGAGAGAGAGATCCTACTTGACTGGTGCACTTGTAATCTGACCTGTGTGGCTTCTGGTGACAATGTACAATTTCACACCCATTATCTTATGCAGTATTATTGTAGGTTCCTCATAGAACCTTCTACTGGAAACCTCAAAAGAAATCATCTGTATAAGTAATGTTCTTCTGGCTATGCCCACTGTTGATTCTACACTATCCCTAAAGTCTCAGAATGGTACCTTTGCCCCTTCAAGTAGTTCTTTTGTGTAGGATTACTTTTTAGAAACATACCAGGTCAGCTTGACTCTGATGGAATTAGTCCTCCCAATGCAGCCTTCTCATTTTATCTTTTCCATCTCCAGCTCTTCTAGCCCCTGCCATGCACCCTTAGAATTTCTCAATAACATTAGGCCCTATATTTTGCCCCATGAAGGCTCCATGCTCATGTCAAGTTCTCTAAGTATTTTGGTTGAAGATCCTCAACCTTAGCTTATGTTGGAGAGAAAGTAGCCCCTCTTCCTTCATGAAAAACCATGCAGCCTATTGAAAACACTTTCCCAAGGAACACAGTTTTTCAGTCATTTCAACATTATTTGCAAACTTCAGATGAAGAGCTAATGCTTGTAGAACTATTTCCATAATCTTGAAGCATGTTCTGTACGAGTACTCTGGCATCTTCTCTTAGTTGTTGCCTTGTTCTTGCCCTTTTCTCAAAACTCATGAGTGAAAGAATCTCATTTTAATATCTGATCATAAATATGTCTTTCTCACCAAGTAGATTAAAAACTTAAATTCAGAAACCAAGAGAATATGGAATTCTAGTTAGAAGCACAAACATAGCCAAATGTGCTATGATTGAAATACTTGTTCCATTACCTACAGATAGGAGACCATGACCACATTATTTACTTTCTCTGGGTTGTGGTTTCTTCATCTGTAATATGGGGCTAAGAAACCTACCTTCCATTGCCATTTGTATGTCAGTTAAAATACATATATATTTCCACATGAAAAGGCACATGCAAAACTGTTTATAACAACACTGATTATAATATGCCAGACTAGAATAATTCATATATTCAACTTAGTTAGAAAGGGTAAACAAAGTTGGATCTATGCACACAATGAAATATTATAGAGTAATGGGAATGGATGAGCTACAACCATCTACAGTAATGAAGATCAATATCACACACATAAACTTGAGCCAAAATAGCCAGACTAAAAAAGCATATATTATACTTTTCTATTTACATAGGATAGAAAAAAGTGTGAGAAGTCAAAATAGTGGTTAATGTCATTGGGGTGTGACTTGAAGGGGATACAAGGAGAACTTCTGAGGTGCTGATTTTGGTCTTTCTCTTCAACTCAGTGCTGGTTATATAATTTTATTCATTTGTGAAAAATCAACAATGTGTACACTTTTGATTTATGTACTTTCTTGTTTTTACATTATATTTCAAATTAAACCTTTACTTAAGCTATTTTTATTGACCCAATTTCTCCTTCCCAGTACTGATGTTGGAAAGACACAGTAGAGAGGGAAAACCTGACATGGTAAGTGAAAAAAAAAACATGATTAGAGCCAATGTCCTAGAATAGATGAGATGAGATGGAAAATAGTACACAAGAAGAGAATCTGGCTAGGTTCATGGGTAATCACACCTATCCACTGTGTTTGGAAAAAGTGCCAGAGCCTGGACACAGATGCAGGGAGGAAAGTAAATACTTGTGGTAAGAGAATCCCAATATTGGTATTGATTCCTTACATCTTCGACATGAAATCAGAATCATGATGAAATCAAATAAGAGTTAGGGTGGGAAAAAATGTTGGGATTTTAAGGAGAATGAAGGTAAAATATAACCATAGGAGAGTAGGAGATTAACTTACTGGGGTAATATTACCAAGAATGTTGCGGTACATATGATTTCAGTGTTCAATCAATTGAAATGAGCCAGAGAGAGAGAGAGAGAGAGAGAATATGTACATGTGCATGAACATGTGTGGTAGTTTGTGTATATTATTTTCCAATAATATTCAATTACACTGATATGTGGGATAGAAAAATGGATTTAACCGCAATTATTGTTTAGCCTAGTAGGTAAAACAGAATGAGAAAAGGGCAAAAGAATTGAATATATGTGCAGGTGAATGAATTTAATGCTTTGACACAGAATTTAATGTACATAAAGTTATATATGAGGACATGAACAAAAGAAAGGATAGTGAAATGTTACTAAGATCATAGATTATGGATACAAATGGCATCAAAGACTTTTAAGGCTTGGAGTACAAAAGGCAGTGAGATAAAAGGATAAGAGGTGATAGGAAATTAAGATTTTAAATATGGAGTATTGATACTTAACATTGGAATGATAAGGTCAAGTGTAATGCCATAAGAATAAGAAAGTAAAAAAGATGACATCATAGGATGGGAGGAAGAAAAAAAGTTTGAGACCAGAATATTGGTAAAATCATCTGTGTTGATTATAAGTTGATAAAATTATGTGATCATAAAATTGAAATGATTGTGAGTGATAAGTAGAGTCAGAAAAATAACAATGACCTGGGAGTTAAGTATTAAATGGTAAATTTTTTAAAAGATTCTAATTGGACATACACAACAGAACTGTGTGGTGACTTAGAATTTTGTATCTTGTAGTGGTAGAATAAGAAGAAACGATTTGTATCTAAATTTACTTTTTACCTAATGTGGTCATTTGGCTTTGAAAGCTACAAATTATTTGTAATATACTAAGGCTAAGTCATTTTCTTTGATTATGTTTATAAGGAAAATTGCATTTCAATTTAATATAATAAGTTTATATAAATGTGGAGTCCATAGAACGAGGATTGTTTAGAAATATACACAATATGTTTATAAATAAAAACAATGGTTGATTTAATTGTCTCCTATAACAGGAAGAATATCATGATAATGAGTAAAAACATCAGGTAAATATGTAAGAATAAAGTTTGCTTCTCTGATCTGACTACAACAATGGAAAATACCTTCAAAATGTCCTTAAATATTTAGGTACTTTCCTTAGCATATATGTGATTTTGGAGGCTTAGTTTTTATGAGTTTTTGTGAAATAATTAAATCGACTTAAATAGACTTAGTTGCTTTATCTGATTATAATATCCTTGTAAATATACATGTTCAAACAGTATTCCAACAGTTTTACATATTATACTGAGATGTGCAAATTTATATAAAATGTAGACTCTCCCAGAAGAGCTGAAATACGTACTTATTTATTCCCAAGGTCTTTCATAAGAAACAATGAAAGACTTCTGTGCATGTTTAATGAATTAAAAACTGCTTCAACTTTTTGTAAAGTTCATTGAATCTCTTTCCATTTTAGTTATTGTTACAGTACAGAAGTCATTTCAAGCTTCTCTAGCGATCTAAAGAAATGCCTCCAGAATGCTGCAGGTTGATGAATAGCAAAATTGGACAATACAATTTTTGACTTTCATCGTAGTTCACGCAGCCCCACTTTCATCTGTTTTATACATTGGGATACTGCTTAAGGTTATGTTTGAAACAATAGTTTTTACTGATGAAAAGAGTAATGATGTCAAATACCAGGTATACAGAAAGGAGCACTAGATCCGAGGATGTGTTTTTATCTACATTACCATTCTACATAAAACACAAATAACTTGTGTTTAATAAATTATTTTTTTTGTTTCTCATCATTATATGGCAAACATCAAAAGGCAAAAATTTTAGTCTGCTGTTACCATTCTAAAGGTTGCCATAACCTAGAACTCTTTCTGATGTATATTAACTGCTCCATAAATATTTGTTAAATTAATGGAACCTACAACTCTTTCTGATGTATGTTATATGCTCCATAAGTATTCGTTAAATTAATGGATTTCTTAATCTTTCAATGTTCTTTACTTTCCTTTAGAAAAAAAAATAAGGGAAAAACTGACCTCAGTTGTGAGGGACAAATGAGATAATGTGTGTAGAAATACTCCACAAACTGCAAGCACTCTTCCTTTTAAACAAAAATTCTAAGAAACCAATTATTGGATAAGATAGTCTTTTTTCATTAGCTCAGCATTCAAAAGCAAAAAAATAATACACAAATAAGGTTTTTGGTGGTATCTTTTCCAGTAACCTCAATAATTTTTTATAATTTGGGGTGTGTGGACAGAGTAATCCACAAAGAGATGAGACAAAAATCTTGCAGTAGACTTTGTCAGATTCCTATAGTTTTACAAGGGAAATAGCCCACTATTAAGAAGACAAAAGGAAAAATGAAACCCAAGTTCTCTCTTGACCTCAACTATGATCTGGGATATATTGGGATATATAGCTGGAGTAAATTTTAATAACCCTAATATTACCATAGATAAAGCAGTGATTTAGAGAATACAATGGCACCCATAGAATGCTCTTTCTAGAGGAAAGCGGACTGTTAGACCATGATTATTTTAATAAT
>NC_043707.1:77018420-77034278 GCF_006229205.1 Suricata suricatta
TTCCATGTTTTGGCTATTGTTGACATTGCTGCTATGAACATTGGGGTACATGCGCTCCTATGCCTCAGCATTTCTGTCTCTCTTGGGTAAATCCCCAGCAATGCTATTGCTGGGTCATAAGGGAGTTCTATCGATAGTTGTATTAGGCATTTTATATACATTATCTGATTTAGCTGTCATAACAGCTCTAAGAGTTTCAAATTATTTTTCTCATCAAACTGCAAAGGAATGAATGGGTTTGTGCACTGACCCAAGCGAAAAGTAGAAGACTTGAAATTTCAATTTCACTTTCTCCAGCTCTAAATGTGTGATCATTCCATTTCAGAAAATGAAGCCAGACCCTAGTAAAAAGTAGGTGGAAAGAATTTGGTGGAGCAATAAAAATGAGTTTTAAAAAACTGCTACAAATAAAGCCCCTGTTACATGGAAGCAATATTTTAGCACACAATGAGATGCTCAGACTACCATTAGAATTCAGATCAGTGAAAAACTAATAAATATAGGGTCTGAACAAATACATCATTTTATTAACAAAGTACTGAAAATGTATACCAGAATCCCAATGCAATGTTTAAAGTCATTGTCTAGGGGCACCTGGTTGGCTCAGTTGATTAAGAGGCAGGCTTCAGCTCAGGTTATGATCTTGTGGTTCGTGGGTTCAAATCCTGCGTCGGGCTCTGCGCTGACAGCTCAGAGCCTGGAGCCTGCTTCGGATTCTGTGTCTCCCTCTCTATCTTCCCCTCCCCCACTCATGCTCTGTCTCTCTCTCAAAAAATAAACATTAAAAATTTAAGAAAATAAAGTCATTGTCTATATCTGTGCAATTCTGCTGATATTGACAGTTTACTTTAAATATGCAGTTATTTTCGTATACTGTAGGTCAATCATATTACCTCATACTTTCATAGCCTTCATATTCAATTTAAAAAAATGTCCTGACTTTCTGGATAAATACAGTAAAGCCATAGTAGATTTATCCTCTCTTTAGTGCTAGAAACTACACAAAATTAACAAGGCAAATTGAATTCTAAATCTTCTACAATAAAATAAGGACTGAGAAAAGCTATGAAATTAAAAATGCATATTTTAAAAATGTAGTCCATATGAGATCAAATTCATCCTCAAAGTGGCTGATTTCATGAAATACTAGCAAAAATATTGACCTGGAGTGCAGGGAGAATGTCCTTATCCATATAACTTAACTGTTGAGAAACCTGTGGAGACAGTTACAAGAAAAACTTTTCTGGGCCTGATTTAGTTCAGAGAGGCAGACACAAAGAAATACAGAGTGCCATATGTGAAGGGAGCAGTCTGTCTCTGTGGACTCGATGAATTTTAAAGTCTAAGAAGCTACCACTTCCCCATCCATTACTGGAAAATATTGCAAATGGCTAGTTTAGAAAACAGTAATTCATTCAGTGATGAATCATTTAAAGAAGATGACACAACATACAAAGATCAAAAAAGTTAGAAGCAACACTTCTCAACAGATAAAAATAATTCTATGGGAATGTGTTGCCACACACCGGATAAAAATTAAAAATCAAAACCACACTGAGATACTACCTCACACCGGTCAGAGTGACTAAAATGAACAAATCAAGAGACTATAGATGCTGGCGAGGGTGTGGAGAGACGGACACCCTCCTACACTGTTGGTGGGAATGTAAACTGGTGCAGCCGCTCTGGAAAACAGTGTGGAGGTTCCTCAAAAAACTATCCATAGAACTCCCTTATGACCCAGCAATAGCCCTGCTAGGGATTTACCCAAGAGATACAGAAGTGCTGATGCATAGGGGCACATGTACCCCAATGTTCATAGCAGCACTGTCAACAATAGCCAAAACAGGGAAAAAGCCTAAATGCCCATCACCTGATGAGTGGATCAAGAAGAATGGAATACTACATGGCAATAAGAAAGAATGAAATCTGGTCTTTCGTAGCAACATGGATGGAACTCGAGGGTGTTATACTAAGTGAAATAAGTCAGGCAGAGAAGAACAGATACCATATGTTTTCACTCATATGTGGAACAGGAGAAACTTAACAGGGGACCATAGGGGAGGAGAAGGGGAAAAAACAGTTAAGGAGAGGGAGGGAGGCAAACCATGAGAGATTCTTAAATACTGAGAACAAACTGAGGGTTGATGGTGGTAGGGGAGAGGGGAAGGGGCTGATGGGCATGGAGGAGGGCACTTGTTGGGATGAGCACTGGGTGTTAACTGGAAACCAACTTGACAATACACTATCTTAAGAAAACAAACAAAACTCCTGTAAATAAACATTTCACTATTAATGCTGTGCAATGTGTCCAATCAACCAGACCACTAGCAGTAGAGTGTCAATAATGGTGATTGATCTCACTTTTCATAAACAGTCATACGGTGGTGTTTTTCTCTAGAGAGTTCCATCTCAACACCGGATGCATTCTTCTTGTATAGCACCGAGCAATATACACACTGGGG
This sequence comes from Suricata suricatta, assembly GCF_006229205.1. Lineage (NCBI taxonomy): Eukaryota > Metazoa > Chordata > Mammalia > Carnivora > Herpestidae > Suricata > Suricata suricatta. The sequence continues at coordinate 77,020,886 of NC_043707.1, forward strand.
TTTTTGGACAGAACTTGAATGTAGATCTCAGTTCGTGTCTTATAACCAAAGCACCCAACACTGAACTACCCCCTTCATTTTAAAGCTAAGAGAAAACCAGCTGTTTTGCTTAGATGACAATCATTTACATGATTATTGGGTGTTCTCTAGCAAATTTTTCACAGTGGGAGACTTTTTACAGATAAGAAATTCATCAGTGATAGAGGAAAAGATTGCAAAACAGTCTAGTTAAATGTTATTATGGGGAAATTGCACATTTTGTCTCTTTAAACATTATTGCTTTGTTTTGGAGTGTAGGCTCAAATAAGCTTTAGAATATAAAATCTCCGAGAAGTCATTTTCTTTAAGAAACTAGCTAGGTTAAAAATAAACCTTTGTCAGCAGAAAAACTGTTTAGCTAACTGTTTGTAATCCTTAGCTGGGGAAGAGCAGAGGGAATCAAACTCCATCAATTGTGTGATAAATAGCCTGGGCTGTAGAACTTTCAAGGAGAGGGTAGTCATGTGCGAGAACCACACTGGCTAGACAATATTTTTATCCTTTAAATTAAAGTCATGGGATTGCGGGGTAGAGAGGTTGAGGGAGACAGCACAGTCTTTTGATTTGAATTTTTTGTTATTGTTTTTGTTTCGGTTTCATTTTGATTCAGGCAGTGAATAAACTACAAAAAGAAAAAAATCTTCTCTTACCCTAACTGTATGGATGTAAATACCTGAATTGTAGAGAGAGCAGTTCAGTTCAGCAGCTTAGCTAATTAGAAAACATTGACACCCAAATTGACCTGCTTCTTTCTTACCTCTGAGGCCACAAGCCTCCTGTTGGCAGGAGCATCTGGGGCAGCGTATAGAACACATCAAGATGTGTCTGAGCGTAAGTAGTTTTTGGAAGAATGAAAGGGTTATAACCACAGATAGATAAATAGCAAATGATAGCGTGTAAGAATGGTCTGTGATATTTCAAAATACTCATGGTATTGTTTTTCTTTAGGACTTATATAGTGTCTGATTTTAAATATTTTAAAGAAACAACTTGCATAAATGTATGGACATGTATATTTATATGATTTTGAGTTTTTGATATATTTTGTTACTTTTAAATTTCCACATGTTTTCAAGATTTTCAATCTTCTCTATTGAACATTTTGGTCATAGACATTGTCATTATTATACATTAACTAAAATTTTGTTTTAAAGGCTTCCATTGAAGTCAGTTTAGAATTTGGGGGGGTAGTATATAGGGGCACCTGAGTGACTCAGTTGGTTAAGTGGCCGACTTAGGCTCAGGTCATGATCTTGTGGTTTCTGATTTTGAGCCCCATGTTGGGCTCTGTGCTAACAGCTCAGAGCCTGGAGCCTGCTTCAGATTCTGTGTCTCCCCCTCTCTCTGTCGCTCCCATGTCCATGCTCTGTCTCTCAATAATAAATAAAAATGTTAATTAAAAAATACAGTAAAGATTTGTATTCTAGATGAAATAGTAGTGATGATTGTCTTCATAAAGAGAAAAAAGGATAGTACAAGATGTAAGAAAAAAGGAAGGAAAGAGAAAATAAATGCAGGAAGGAGAGAAAGAAAGACATCGAGATATGAAGATGCAGAGAGGTTTCATTCTTAACACAGACACTGGCAATTTTATTCTCAGGATATTCTCTTCCATCCAGTGAAATACACTCTAACATTACATGCATACTTATATATGTACACATACATTATAGATTGTGATTTCCAATTCTTAACTTATCCTGCTCTGCTTATACTTAATATTAAACCACCTCATAACATCTAAGCACTTAGCAACAGTACAGTGCCATTAAATCTCTCATTCCTTTTTCACGGCATGCATTCTACATGTATTCCTTCAGATGGTCTATCTGGCGTCATATTCCTTCGATCTGAAGACCTTCCTATGCCATTACCTTATATCATTACTTTTAGTACAATTTTTCTGTCAACAAATTGTGTCGGTGTTTTTCTTTATCTGAAAATACCTTTTTTAAAAATATTTTGGTTGGATGTAAAATTCTGGAGAATGATATATATGTTTACTTTTAATATATATTTTTAGCCCTTTAAAGATATTGTCTTTTAGCATACATTTCTGCCTGATCAGAATATAAATATTTTAACATTTTAAAGGTATCTTTTTCTGTATGATAGGAAGCCAACCATAAGTTTTATTTTTGTTTCCCTACATTTAAGGTGTTTCTTTTCTGTGCTGCCTTCAAGATATACCTTGGCCTTGCAAAATTAGATTCTTAGATGTTCATGTATGACTCAACTTGACATACACTAAGCCTCTAGAGTATGCATTGATATATGTTAATACTGTTCATAAATTTGATGATATTTACTTGGATTTTTGTTTGTTCTATTCTCTAGGTTTTCTCAGTCTTTAACTACATCTGTGTTGGAACACTTTTCATTGTCCCACAAACCACTGATGCTTTTTTCAGTATTTCCAATATTTTCCATTCTTTTCATTCAATTAAATAATATTTTATTGATCTATCTTCAAGTTCACTGATCTTTTATTTGTTTCCATTAATTCTTTCTAGTTATATTACACACACACACGTGTGTGTGTGTGTATATATATATATATATATATATATATATATATATATAGTTTTAGAATTTGTTTTAGAATTTGTTTTATATAATTTCCATTCCCTCCTGAAGTTTGCTATGTACTCATTATTTCAGTCTTTTCCTTTAAATCATTAACTGTATTTGTAATAGTGGTCAAAAATTATTTGTCTATTTAACACCTACATTCATCTCAAATTTTATTTTTGTGTCTTTTTTATTAACTTATAATGGGTCATTTTTCTTGCTTCTTTATATGTCAAGTATTTTATGCTTGACATTGTCAATTATACGTTGTAGGATATCTGGATTATGTTTACCTCCTCAAAGATTATTGATTATTGTTTTGTCAAGAATCTTTAATAAGTTATGATTTTATACTTTGCTGTAGCCCATTTCTTTTATTTTGCTTTTTCCTTTTCCCTTTTGTTTCTTTCTTTCTTTCTTTCTTTCTTTCTTTTTTTCTTCCTTTCTTTCTTTCTTTCTTTTTCTTTTCTTTTCTTCTCTTTTTTTTCTTTCTTTCTGTTTTGTCTTCATATAAGAACATTGTACTAACTTGGAGAACATGGCCTTTTGAAACCTCGAGTGATCAGCTGCCTAGCTAGATCTAATGCTCATTGTCAAGGCAAGATTTCCATCATTGTTCAGTATGTCATGACCTTGAAAATCCCTGTTCTGATCTCAGAGGCCTAGCCAGCTGCTCTTTATTAGACCTTATTGGAGTATTACTCTATACATGTGCAGCCCAGCCCTCAGACAAATAGCCCCAGGGAACCCTTCTGTGTATTTCTTTGTCTACCTTCTGTGCACCTCCCTACTCTCCAGTAACCCACTCCACAAATTTTAGCGACTTCAGCAAACTTTGAATTTACCTTCTCAGTTCAGCAAGACTGTTATCTCATTAGGCTGTAATTCAAAACATACTCTCAAGCAGAAAGTTTGGGTGAACATAAGGTTCACAATATTTATTCTTTTCTCATAGATCACAGGTCTGTGATGCCTACTGCTCAATGCTGGAAAACAGATCCACATGTCTTGTCCATTTTCATATAGTTTGCATTATGAGGACAAATCTGATACCAATTACTCTGCTATGGCTGGAAACCAAAGTCTATACTTCTCGCATAACTTAGCTTGCAACTGTCTTCCCAGTTAATTGGAATTACTAATCATCACTTACAATTGTAGGCATTTTCTTCACAGTTAAAAACAATACTTCTGGGTGGCCAGATAAGGTCTTGGACTAATTCTTGTCTCTTCTCTATTATTCTTTGCATCTAATCCACTGGAAAATTCTAGTTTTATCTTCAAAATATATCCATAATATTTATCCATGTTATGTATTAACCATCCAATATTTCCACAATATTCCAGCCTCTTTTCTGGCCAGAATTACTACAATAGCTGTCAAGCTGGACCCATCCTTCTATCTTTGACCCTTTCAAGGTTATCATTATGTTACACAGCATTTTTGGCTTATTAGGAAAAGATGTCACCTATGATCAAAAACTTTCAATAGTTTTTCATCTTACTTGCAGAGAGTTCACAAGTTCTTACAGCAGTCTGAGAAGATACAGGATTCCACTCCTTATTATCTTCATTTTTCTATCACCCTTCTTTTTCTTTTTAAAAAAAACTCTTCTCTAACACTGGCCTCTTTATTATACCTGCAATAGGTGAAATTTTTTCCTGCTTCAGAGCCTCTGCACAGGTGTTCCCTCTGATGAGGACAATTTTCTGCAAATATGTACATTGGCCTCTGACTAAATATCACTTTTTCAATGAGTGTATCTCTGACCTCTTAATTTAAAACAATTTTTTCTCCTCTCATCCCTAACCATAACCACACCTGAGAATCACTATCCCTCCCTCACAATCTGTCTGTTAAATCAAGGGAACAAAATAATTTATGTAGATCAACAAATAAATAATACTTACCGTAGATTTTTGTCACTCTTGTTTTATATATAAATACATATATTCATTTTTGGTTTAGAAAGAGCACTTTTGCTTTAGGGAACGACCTTTCCCAAGTTAGACATTGTCAGTTCTGGAGCCATATCCAATGGGATAGACTATTTAATAGTGTCTTTGAGTTAGTATACCATTAGATCTACTTTAAAGCACTCATTTTTCTCTTTCTCTTAATTCTAAAGTTATATAATTAATTATAATAACAAGAAACTCTGTAATCTTGAATTATATTTTTATAGAAGTGCTTATTGCCTTTCCACTATGAAAAGACTCCTGTCTGTCCCATGTATAGGCTAAAGTAGGCTCCCTCTTAATACCTTGTTTTGATTAGGACAGCCAAGTATCTAAAATATGTATCAATATTAATAATATGTAGACATGGAGAAGCATTAAATTAAGAATTTATTGAGTTCAAATATTAACTATGATTAAACATTGTGGACATTATAAATCTTAATGTAATTTATCTTCTACATGTCCGGTTTTCCACATATATTTTAATTCCTCAAGGGCACATCTAATTCTAATCACAGTGTCTGGCACATAGTGCATTTGGCCTGCTAAAAATACATTGAGATATGCACAGGAAGATTGCAAGATCTGGGTTTGATTGTTAGGAGAAGGAATGATGACAGAGTGAGGAATTTAAGGGTATAAGTTGCCTATGGCATGGCTTAGATAAAAATTATTCTAGAAAAATAGATTGCTGTTTGATGGGAAATAAAATAAAATGAAAAGGGTGTATAGTTTAGTAATGTTTCAATAATACATAGTTGTAAGAAGTACAGTACTGTATAAGGACATTGAAAAATAGATTAACTTAACAGCAACTGTTGTCAGCAATATATGATAGAAATGGTACATCTAGTCATTTGATATTTTAGAGATATGATATTTGGCCAGCTGTTGCCATAGACTCCCCTCAGGTCCTTAGGGTGTGGGTCTGTCCTTCCTAGCTGCTTGCTTCAGGGCATGCACTCTGAGAAGGAATAGAGCTGGTCTCTAACAAGAAGGACGTTTCAGTTTTAGTGTTCTAATCACTGGAGTGACATCCCATTCCCTCTACCATGGACACAGGTCTCCCTCACCCTGAAGAGCAGGGGCACACACAAGAAAGTGAAACCCAGGACCTCCGATCATTGGGGGGCCACCCTAAAGCCTGCCTGCCACAATTATTGACAGGGTTTTGTTGGTTTCTGGAATTATTTTTGTATTCTCATTTTGTTATTGTCAATTATCTGAATTTTCTTTCAAAGTTAACTTGCAAAACTGTCTTATTAAAATGCTATACTTAGCCTTTATTGGATGTGAATACTTGGAAGGATCCTTCTCTCAAAATTTGCTGAAACTCTAAGATATACCACTTCTGCGCTTTGTTCTAAGATGCTGAGTCAAATTTGAAGTTTGATTATGATAGCCTATTTCATTTTTCCCCTTTTTCAAGTCTCTGTATACTTAATTATATTTTAATATGAAGGTTGTAACTGTCTTAATATATAAAACTTATTTTGCTATCTAATAATTCTGGATTGAGGAAACAACTATATCTTCAAGTGTGTATGTTGCGTGTGCATATACACAGATAGATAATTAGATAGATTATGATAGATTGATGTGTGTCAGTCTAGGTATTAAAACATAATGAAATTATTATGTTGTGGGCTCTGGGGTGGCTCCGTTGGGTAAGTGTCTGACTTTGGCTCAGGTCATGATCTCACACCTCGTGGGTTTGAGCTCCACATACAGCTCTGTGGTGACAGTTCAGAGCCTGGACCCTGCCTTGGATTCTTTCTTCTCTCTCTGTACCTCTTCCCCTCTCAAAAATAAATAAACATTAAAAACAAAACAAAACACTATGCTCAATAGTTATGTTTTCTTTAAAATTTCAAGTCATTTATAACTGTCCTTTTATAAATTCTTCGGACACAGATACTATATAATATTTTATTCTCACAAACTTGTAGTTTGCCTGTATGCTGGTTCTACAGCTTTCAGTGCAGAAACATCTGTCATATTTCTAAAAGATTGCTGTGAAAGCTATGTGAGGTGTCTAAACAAAATTCTGTATGCCTAGGTCTTAGAACTGGAGATAGTTTCCTGTGCCAGAACATTCTCTTTGATTTTAATTTGAATATGAGTTCCAAAGGGCTTTTTTACTCTTTTCACTGTGACTGGATTTATAGATTTTGAGGGCAAGTGCTGTCATATCCCTAGCTTTCTGACTAATTTCTTGATAACTCCTTGTGGTAACAGCAGAAAGACTAGTACCTCCCCCTTGAATCTCTATCATGAATTATTCAAGAACTATAAGTAGGCGTACTCAATCTGACAGGGGACATCAGTCCTACTCTAAGAACTAGGAAGAGACACAACAGGAAATCAGATTGGTTTCACTAACTGCTCAGTCAGGATCCTTCTGAGAGTTGCCTTATACAGTTTAACAGGCTGGCGAATCTGACATTTGTAGCTAGGCTACCAGGCCAGAAATTCAGGCAAGGGTTTTAGGATGGAGTTTGGAGGCAAAATTCCTTTTCTCCAGGAAACCTCTTTTTGTCTTAAATTCTTTAGTTGATCAAATGAGACCCTTCCCAATTATAAAGTCTTATCTTTACTTAATGTCAACTGCTTGCAAATGTTAATCTTGATACAACACTTTCCTAGCAACACTGAGACTAGAATTTCACCAAACAACTAGGCACCATGGCCTGACCAAATAGATACATAAAATTTAACCATCACACTTCTGATACATAGGGTTTTGTTGTGGTTTTTTTTGTTTTTTTAAAGTTTATTTTTAATGATTATTTATTTTTAAGACAGAGAGAGACAGAGTGCAAACAAAGGAGGGGCAGTGAGAGAGGGAGACACAGAATCTGAAATAGGCTCCAGGCTCTGAGCTGTCAACACAGAACTCGATGCAGGGCTTGAACCCACAAACCATGAGATCATGACCTGAGTTGAAATCAGACACTTAACTGACTGAACCACCCAGGTGCCCCTGATACATAGTTTTGAAATTGGTTCTGCACATTGTGACAGACACTGAGTGTTTTTGCCACGGCATACCTAGTTTTGGTTCTCTGCCAGCCCTATTCTGCTGTCTTGTACTAGAGTTCCAACATTGTAATACAATTCACAATTCTTTTTTAAAAATATAACCAGAGTGTTAGGATGGTGGAATTCATTTGCATTTCTAGTCACTTGAATTGCCCCAACCAGCCTTCTCTCACGGCACTCATTCTAAGTGTTATCACCTTCTGCCTGTATGTGTGTATTTATATACACACATATATATAAAATGGAATTTTGTTTCAAGAATCACTTTGTTCTTTGATTCCACTCATCTTTGGTCAGGAAAACCCTTTGTATATCATGATAAGTTTGCTAAACTTCAAACTAATTCCTTCAAAGAGGCAAAATAATTTCCTCTCCTCTCCCTTTCCATAGGTTGTTTCTTTTTGTTTGTTTGTGTGTTTGTTTTTCCCCTTCCCTGTCTGGATCAATCTCCCTTTCCCTGATGACCTTTACTTTACTTATTTAACTCCTCATCTGTCTCTCAACTGTTAGTTTGCTGTGGAACCTTTCCTGACCACGCAGTTTAAGGTAAATTTCACTCTCTACACCCATCATTTCATATTATGTAATTCTTTTTCTTTCTTCCTTTCTTTCTTTCTTTCTTTCTTTCTTTCTTTCTTTCTTTCTTTCTTTCTTTTTTCTTTCTTCCTTCCTTCCTTCCTTCCTTCCTTCCTTCCTTCCTTCCTTTCTTTCTTTCTTTCTTTCTTTCTTTCTTTCTTTTTCTTCCTTCCTTCCTTCCTTCCTTCCTTCCTTCCTTCCTTCCTTCCTTCCTTCCTTCCTTCCTTTCTCTCTCTCTCTCTCTCTCTCTCTCTCTCTCTCTCTTTCTCTCTCTCTTTCTTTCTTTGAGACAGAAAGAGACAGAGCACATGCAAGGGAGCCACAGAGAGAGAGGGAGCACAGAATCTGAAGCAGGCTTCAGGCTCTGAGCTGTCAGCACAGAGCTCAATATGGGGTTCGAACCCATGAGCCATAAGATCATGACCTGAGCTCAAGTAATGTGCTTGACCAACTGAGCCACCCAGGTGTCTCTATATTATGTAATTCTTACCTAATCACACTACTATGGAGGTTTTGTTTTGTTTTTTACTGTTTTATGGAATTTTTTTATTAATTAATTAATTAATTTATTTATTTATTTTGCTTTTAGGTAATGATTTGTTTGACCTCTGTCTTCCATGCCCAGTACCGTCTTTTGATTCAGGTAAGAGAGTTCCATGCTCAATATCGTCTCCTGAATCAGGTAAGAGAGTTCTCTATACTGGACCTACACTTTAGAGGATGCCACTCTGGTCTTCCCAGGTGTGTCCTTTTTCCCATCAGTTGAGAACTCTGTGGGATCAAGGGAGTCTGCTTCCAGTTTGCCATTTTCTTGTCCTCTGACCACACTCTAGGTACCTTGCTCTATAGAATATCTTACTCAAATGGTCACAGATTCTCTTGTCCTGAAATTGGACCTCTAAATTCAGTGGCCAGAGGGAAGTGTGGTGTGGGTGAAGCTTGAAAATGTGGTTTGGAACATCCACATATGCGTAGCAAAGAAACATCATAGTGTGGTAGAGAGGGAGTTAGAGAGAAGTTGGGTATGGGAACTTGTGTGTGGGAAGGTTGAGATCTGGAGACTAAAGCCAGGGTCTGACTCAGCAGACAACTACTCTATTCTCAGCAGGAACTCAGAGATCCAATAATTCTAAATTCAGACCTGGCCTACCTCTTGTTATGAAGATATACTTGACAGAGTAAAAGGACAGAGCATATTTTACTTAACACTGATTTATGATTTTTAAATATTTTGACATATGGTGCTTGCTTTGTCTGTTGTGGATTGTGTACTTAATGAGAGAAATGAACCTCTTTACCCTGTTTGCTGCTTTTCTCAGATTATGGTCCATGCCATATAGTGAGGATTTGCCTTAAAAACTTATAAATAAGTAAAATATTCTAGATTAGAAATCAGAGAGACCAAGTTTTGTTCTTTGTCTCTTTCCTAATTGCTATTTGCCTTTATACAAATTATTTGGTCTCTTGGCCCACTGTGATATGTGAGAGTTTGAACTTGTTTTTTGCTGAGATATATTCCAGATGTAAAACTCATTCACAAAGTTTTCATTAACATAAACTGATGTGTATTTAAAAATAACAATGAGAAATAAAAGGTAGAGCAGAAATACATAATTATCATAGCTAAAAGCAAGAATGATCGAATATAACACCTGAACACTAATCCGTACAATACCCTGTCCATCTCTGCTGGACTGCTTTGCTTTTAATTATTTCTCTGAAGAGTCCTAGGAAGGATGGCACACCATGTTTAGTGATCTCATTTAACAGATGAAGATTAAGAACAAGAGAAGATTACCTGTTAGCACCATCCCAGAAGAACCCAAAGGCTGATTTTTCTGTAAAAACTTGGTTCTCGTAGGGACCCATTGCAGATTGTGAACCAAATTACTGCTCCTAGCTGGGGCAGGAGAGCTTACAGTCCTGGGCTCTACACAATGCTTTCTTTTCTTGTCCTTGCATGAGTCACTTTGGAGGATTGTTTCCCCCAAAGCCAAAAAAATATAAATGGCATCATTATTATAAAATCATATGCTCATTACTTTTTCTCAGTTCTGCTCAGCTACATGTTAACATCTCCATTTGTCTTTTACTTGCTTGTTACAAGGGATATACACCTTTAATATTTCAGGTATCTACAGTCATCAATATATATTTCTTTGTGCTGTCAGTTTCTCTTTTAGTTAAGTTGATTTTTTCATTTACTATTTTAGAGCAGAATGAAATAATAATGTAACATAAAAACAAATTTTTCTACTTTCATCAAGATGTCCAGGATCAATTATTTTAGACTTAACTACTCTTCATCCTATTTATAGTTTTTTTTCTTTTTTTTTGTGTTAAAATTGTCAAAACACAAAATGCCAGAATATTACTGAGTTCTGACAATGCTAGGATTACTTTTAATATGTTGAAATTCATAAGAACTATTTATGAATATTTCTGAATTGTCAATTCAGTTTAATTTCTCATAAGATCATGTATATTCATTTTAAACTATTGCTATATTGATGCATTTGTAATGCTGAGAAAAGAGGTTTTTCTTTATGTTTATATATTTGTTTTGAGAGAGAGAAGGAAAGAGAGTGGGAGCAGGGGGTTGGGAGGCAGAGAGAGAGGGAGAGAGTGAATCCCAAGCTGGCTTCATGCTGTCAGTGCAGAGCCTGACACAGGGCTCCATCTCAGGAACTTTGAGATCATGACCTGGGCTGAAATCAAATGTCAGATGCTTAGCCAACTGAGCCACCCAGGTGCCCCTTAAGTAAAGAGTTTTCAATCCAAATATGCACTTGACTCTTAGCTGAGTGAAAGACTTCTACATGTATTAGGATACATTTGAAATCTTCAAGTATGTTCAAATTAGCACACTTATTAAATACATAAATATTTCACTCAAATAATAGATATTGAATTCTTACCATATAAAATGTTAGCTAAGCTGCGAATATGCACAGGACATAGCCCTAAATTTATGGAACTCCCATAGAAAGTGCCTGACAGCCATATGAATTACCATTTTTCCCCCAAATCCAGATATTGATTAAGATCGTTTTCTAAATTTATAACTGAATATCCTTTAATATTTGTATTTATAAGATTTCTCATTTAAATATAGTTGCAAATCATTTATACAAGAGACCCAGAGAGGTAGAAGAGGGAAATATTTATAGGAAAATAAAAATTTAGAATCCAAAGAAGGGAATATTTAACAGTGAACAAAAGTGGTTATAAGGGCTTTTTAATTTTTTTTTTTACTTTTTGCCTTAAACTATCAGTATCTATATTCATAAGCTTATTTTCAGGTAGTTAATTGCATGATTACATTATCCAAATGAACCATTTTTACTTTTTTTTCTTTTTAATTGATGCTTAACGGCTTTTCTCATTGTTTCTTTGAATTTTCCTCATATGTTAAAGCAAACTTGTGGGACCAAAGTACATTATCAGTTTTTGTACTTTATGAAATTCCAAGATATTCTGGTGGTAGTAAAGGGAAATTTGAAACACTCTTCTTTCAATTTTATCTCTTATTCAGCGTATCAGCTTCTCAAGACATTACTTTTTTTGCATCATTTGCTTTTAAATGAAATAGATGTGATAGTGATTAAGGTTGGAGGTTGAAGTGGAAAGTAGAAGTTTATGATAATCCCTTCTGCCGGGACTCTATACTTATTTTGCTAACAAATTGACTTCTTTGCTTAATTAAATTTTAAAAATGATAAACAAGCAGAAATTTTACTATTATATATGTGTATACATATATAAATATATATATTGCTTTTTTATCTTTTTTAAAATCTTTATTGGTGAAAGGAATTTCAAATGAGAAAGGCTCACTCACTTCTACTACTACGCTAAATACTAATTTAGTTACCAACACATAATTTTACTTAAGTAAGCCTTATAAAAACATTAACTAATTTGGGGCACCTGGGTGGCTCAGTTTGTTAAGGGTCCGACTTTGGCTCAGGTCATGATCTCACTGTCAGTGAGTTTGAGCCCCACAGCAGGATCTGTGCTGACAGCTCGGAGCCTGGAGCCTGCTCCGGATTCTGTGTCTTCCTTTCTCTCTGCTCTTCCCCGGCTTATGCTCTGTCTCTCAAAAATTAATAAATGTAATTTTTTAAATTAACTAATTAAACCCTGGTTACATTATTAGGTTTATTAGTTGCTGTTAAGAAAATATTATCTACTTTGGAACTTGACACTGTGCTAAATCCTAAAGCAGCATGGGTCTCACATCTTTCCTAAGACCTTCATATCTTCTCACCAAATTTACTAACTTTTGTATTCTTTATACTTCTAAAACTTTTCACTGTGTGCTAATCATTTAAAGCTGACTGAATGATTGATTAGATAGTACATTAGGGATTCTTTCCATTAAAGGTTAAGCATTAGTTGCTTGGTCAAAATGTAAGTATCACTTTGGGAGATTAGTGAAATCTTTAAGACTAGTGGTAAAGACAATAATAAACTATACATATGAACTGTATTCCAGTTGAAGTTGATAAAATTATTTTCCAGCTATTTTATTTTAACAACCTGAAAACAAAATACACATATGTATTTTGGATTAAGCAAGTAAGTAAATGGATGGTGGTAATGAGAACAATGTTTATCACTGTCAAAGTAGGACTTTCCAGATAAGGAGAGAAGATTAGACTGTCCTATGAGTTAATGGACTTAGATTTGGAGAAATTGGTATGAACTCATAAATAGTTTAATATAGATTCAAATGGGAATATATTAAGTTATTTTAAATAGGTATAAGTTTGTATGCCCACATATATTCCCTTGCTGTTTCAGCTTAAAGTCCCTAGAAGTACAGACACTCCATTACCAATGGACACAGCTAGTGCTCAGATCTTGGTTTCTAATACCATTCTTTATACAAGGAACCAGGAATTCTTGGAAAAATAGCTGATTCTAGGTCTGGGGAAGGAAATACATAAGATGTGACTGGAAGATCTTCTAGTACTAAAGGATAGAAGAAAGGAGGTACTCAGCAAAAATATAATGGTGTTATATAAAAGGCACAAATGCCAACTAAAATAACTCCCAATGGATAATAACATAAAGAATACTGAATTATAACCCAAAGTATAAAATAGGTAACTATGAGGCCATAGTAATATAAATGGTTGAGTTTAAATAGGGAGAATAGGCAAATCTCTTGGGCAGATGTGTTCTAAATTGCATATGT
>NC_043707.1:77034378-77059879 GCF_006229205.1 Suricata suricatta
GGGACATATGGCAGGGCAGCGGTGTGGGCCATGGTCTAGATGTCCAAAAGCACAGTTGGAGTCAGCTAACTTCTGTTTTCTATCTCTAGCCTCTCCATAAGCCATATCTAGCTCTCAGGAGAAGCCAAAACAAAAATTTCTCTGGGGCTCTCTTGAGGTTACCCAACACAAAGGATCATGGAAAAGAGCAGAAGTTTAATCAATCCATGGTAAAGACAAAGAGATCAGAGGAATTAATCTGTGTTCAGTGTTTCCCAGAAAACACCCTTTATTTTACACCTCCAGGTATAAATGTCCACACAAGGAGTGTGGGAGAGGAGGGGATAGGGAAGTGGCCCAGAGCCATGATGTTGGAAAAGGCATATGGAAACCAAAACATTTTCCAAGCAGTTCTCAAACAGTCTTTTTATTTATTTTTTAATTTTTTTAAGGTTTATTTTTGAGAGAGAGAGAGACAAACTGTGAGCAGAGGAAGGGCAGGCGGGAGGAAAAAAACAGGGTCCAGGCTTTGAGCTGTCAGCACAGGCCCAACATGAGGCGAGAACCCGCAAACTGCAAGATTATGACCTGAGATTGAAGTCAGATACCTAACTGACTGAGCCACCTAGGCACCCCAGTACTCAGCAAGTCTTTCCTTTAACACTTTCCACTTCACCCTTATTTCCATGGGTGTGTGATATGTAGGTTCCTAAGCATTGTGAGGATTTTTACTCTGTCATTTAGGTACTTTTTCAATATTCCATTGTGTTGAACGGGGATTTAACTTTCTTGGTTGCACTAAGTCAGTTACTATCTAACCCTCTGTTTTGCAGAATTCAAAACTTTTGCTGTGATTTTCTTCCCTATCCTCCCCATCTTTGTGATAGATACATATATACACATTTTAAATTGGTCCTTTGACATAGTGTTTTGGAGATTTCAGACCAAAACAAAAATTAAATGTGTTTAATTTATCATCTGAAACCGGAACTTCAAACTGAAATTGCTCTGTAAAATGATGAAGTCATAACTGACATAATCATTTGATTTCAGTGTCAGCAAAGTATATACTAGGATTGACCAGACAGTAGTATTAAAACTGCTTAAATAAGTGATGTCCATTTGCTTATGTCATTATCTTCCATTCCCTTCTAGACATATCTTAAATGTAGAACCAAATCTCAATAATAGATACATGGCTATTTAGGAGAGTAAAAATCAATAATTGGTTCTTTAGGAATCAGATTTTCAACAGGCTCTCATTCCCAGTGAACAAATCTCAATAATTCATTACAGTTGTAAACTGAGAAGTCAAAGATCACATTGATCCCAACCCAAGCTCCTGAAAAATAAAAAAGCACCTTTATTTGTCTAAATGACTGTATCAACGTTAACTGGTATTCAGAATGAGTTGTTAGTGAACTGACAAGGGATTGAAATTTGCCACATTTACAACATTAACATTGTAGTTATATTACTTAAAATTTAATAGAAAATTTAAAGAAAGTTATACATATTACTTAGCAAATGCTTTAGGGAAATGTATTCCCTGACTTCTTTCAGTTGGCTACAGAACCACCTTATCCTGAATTTTCATGTGTCATGCCATTTATTTCCTACAAATAAACAAAAATGGCAAGCGAGCATATAATTTTACCACTCTATGAAAAGTGCTATGGTAAAGGTATGCACTGAATGTTGTCCATATGCAGGAGGAGGGCCAGACTGGGGACACTGGTGTCATGGAAACTACAGGGAAGAGGCAATGCCTGAACTGAGTCTCAAGGCATTAGTAAAAGGCAGATAAAGAAAGAAGGAACATTCCAAAGAGAACGAATTAAGCAAAAGCAAAGGAGAAACATTTGGATGTGTGGTTACCTAGAGCCATCGGAATTGATGGAATATAAAATGGGAGGTAGAAAGAGATGATGCAGACAGACGTGTAAGGGGCAGCCTAAGAGGACTTTATATGCCATGCTGTGGAGAGCAGCCTTATCACAAATGCAGGCTGAGTAATTAGAGAGTTTGGAACAGTGAGGTACAGTGGTTAAATTGCAAATGATATGCATCACTCCAGAGTCAGAGGAAAGGACGGTTTATGCATCTTTTAAATATACAACTTCGAACCACTTTTATGCCTTCACAAATGAATACATGTAATTTTCCATTGCCAAATACTCCTTACTGTGAAACACAGTTTCTCCTCAAAATATCCCTTTGGGCCTAATTCAATGAAAATTAGAACTGAAACTCATAATATTTGTATATTCTGAGACCAGAAATTATTAATGTCTGAAAGCTTGCTATTAAGTTGGTAATAAAACTGATTAGTGGAATTATTTGATAGACAAGGAGTCAATATCCAAAGTGGGGGTTAGAGGATGGGAGAGAATGAATAATTTTGGAAGGATGAAATCTCAAATACAGTTTAACTTTAGAATATTAATGGTGGCAAATGATACATTTCTTTTTTGTTTTTCACATTTTCAAAAGAAATTGCCTGTTGTGTATTGCTTCAGTTATCTATCTATTTTTTTTACCAGCCATCCCCTGAACTCATTTCAGACTAGAGGTGCACTGTGTGTTTTTCTAGGGTTGGCCTCTCAGCTCCTTTGTTCTACATCGTATCCTTGGGATCACACACAACTTCCTTCACTTATTCAGCTGGGGCTAAAGACGGTGAGCTTCACCGTCAGCTCAGTGAATGGAATTGCTAGAGACTTCCAGGTGAAAACTTGTAGACTGCGACCAACTCATTCAGGAGTCTAGCCTGAGCTGTTTTATATGGAGGCCAGATCTTTTTTTTTTAATATTTTAATGTTTTATTTATTATTGAGACAGAGAAAAACAGAGCATGGCGGGGGGGAGGGCCAGAGAGAGAGAGAGAGAGAGAGAGAGAGAGAGAGAGAGAAACAAGGAATCATAAGCAGGCTCCAGGCTCTGAACTGTCAGCCCAGAGCCTGATGCAGGGCTCGAACCCACGAACCGTGAGACTGTGACCTGAGCCGAATTCGGCCACTTAACTGATTGAGCCACCCAAGCACCCCTGCAGGCCAGATCTTAAGAAGATGAAAACAGGAATGTCCTTGGATTAGACATTATATAGTGCTACTTCCACAGCATTTTGCTGGTACCAGAAAATTATAGGAAAAACTCAAATTCAAAGGGTGGGGCAATAAATTTTATCTCTTGATGGTGGCATGTGTGCACAGAGGGATTGAGGGCAGCCATAAAGGCGAAGAACCCATAATATTGCCTTGTTTAAATTATGAGAAAATGAAAATATATTATGGTAGATATTGAGCAATCAACACATAACTACAAAATCTCAAATTTCAAAAAAAAAAACTGCTATCATTTTGTCCAAATTTTGCAATGTTACCTACTGGATTTTCTGAGAAAGTTTGATTTAAATATGGATTACAACATGGACTCTTACCAATATCTGAAGTTCTTTTGTGCTGGGATTAATCAATATAGGTTGTGGGAAAAAAATAGTTCATTAAATAAACATATCATAGACATGGTTATTTTGCTATATATATACATTTTTAGCATTCCTGTTTATACCATTATTTTATCAGGGATTTCAGCCGTAAGAGACAAAGAAAGACACACTAAATGAGGTTAATACCAATTATAAATTTACAGCTTATTACACACTGCTCAAACTAATACAGATACAACATCATTTAAGGCTGAAAACTGTGGCTAAAGGAATTAATCTGCTCTGCCTGGAACTCAGTTTATTTAATCAATGTTACTTCCACTAGAAAAGTGGATTAGTTTCTTCTTTAAGACAGAGTTAAAAGTTTTGCAGCTAATTTATTCTAATAAGCGTTCTCACTGACGGCTCAAAAAAAAAAAAAAAGATGGGGGAAAGGGGTAGGGTACACTACACTGTAATGAAGCACCAGGAAAGAAAGCATGACTTAATTATTTTTCTAGGGTGGATAATGAATAAATTAGCCACACTGCCAGCTTACCATTTGTATAGAATATATTACTGTTTCTTTAAGAAGCATATCATGACAAAGTCAATTTTTCTCCTGACTGCCAGATTGATGGGGCAATGTCTGGCCGCGAACGCCTTCCTCTATATCATTGTTTGGGTGACGTTGATATCCTAAAAAGAGTTTGAAGTTTTCTTGAGTTCATGCTCTCCTATATAATTACAAATGACAAGTATGTTAACTCTTTTTTACAAGCTGTCTGATCATGTAAACTACAAAGTGAATACCTTATATGTGACCAAATGTATATATGATTTGGGGGGACTAATGTTATTTTTCTTGGAAAATTGCACAGCTATGCTGGGAAATGATATCACCATTATTGCTAGAGATGAGTGGGCCTTGTAGGGTATTACTTTTTTTTTTTATGTGAAATATGATACATCAAGTTTCTAGGCTGGAATAATTTATTCACAAACTTTTATTTATTATCATGCTGGTGATTTATAAATTGAAAATGAGCGTGCAAGCCTCTTGTTACCTTTAAAACAATCTGAATTTTGTTTATTAAAAATAGTTGTATGTATATAAATAGATATATCTATATACTAAAATTGTTTTCTTTAATGGATTTAACTTACATGCCTGCTTACACATAAGATGTCAGCTGCTATGTTGGGTGGGTGGAAGGTATGAATAACATTGAAATAGCAAGTGGAAAATGAAAACAAACAGTAATCCGAGGTCAGTGTTCAAAATGCAGAACCAAGCAATACTTATTTTCCTTCTTGCAGTTGTACTTTATTTTCTTTCTTCCAAGTTTTTATTTAAATTCCAGTTAATTAACATACAGTGTAATATTAGTTTCAGGTATAAGATTTAGTGATTCATCACTTACACACAATACCCAAGCACTCATCACAAGTCCACTGCTGAACCCCCATCGCCTATTTCACTCATCCCCTCTGGTAACTGTATGTTTGTTCTCTGTAATTAAGGGTCTATTTCTTGGTTTTTCTCTCTTTTTCCCCACCAAACTCATTTGTTTTGTGTCTTAAATTCCAAATGAATGAAATCATATAGTATTTGTCTTTCTCTCACTGACTCATTGGAGCTAGATAGTATTATGCTGACCAGGCAATACTTTTAAGCACTCAAAACGTCTTGGTGCTTAAATACCAAGAAAGTCTATGGAAAAAAAAATACGCAGATAACTTTGTCTTTCTTGTGTATTTATTTTTAAGCAATCTCTGAAGTACTTTTAATCAATTGAAGAGGACACAAAATACTTGTCTCTAGAAAGTGATCTTCTTCAACTTCTATTTTCCTACAAGGGCAAACTACTTGTGATTGTGAAAGAGGTACAAACTCAGCCTATTGCTAAAACTCTTTTACATAATAGAGTTATTATTAAATTTAAGAAATATAGATGTTTTAGTCCTTACAGTTATATGAACCTTTTAAGCAAATTTCTTATTTTATAAAAACAGTTTCATAAAAATATTTGTCAAATTTAAATTCCAAAGAAATGTACATTTTCTGTTTGTAGTCTGAAATTGATTGCATTGCTAGAGTTCTACCATCCTAGTCCATAACAGATAAACTATTTGGAGGTTTCTTTGACCATAAAAATGCAATTACCTATAATCGTATAATTTTATAAATATGTGCAAACCAAATACATAATATCACACACAAAAATTTGCATCTTGAAAATTTAGTACGTGTCCATCTATTTGTTTCCATTTTACTTTGTATTAACAGCAAAGCCTATACGCTTTCTTTGATTGAATACTATCGACTGAGCTACATTTCGTGATAATCTTGCCTTGCATGTAATGATTTTCCAGTTACCTAAAAATGCAATATCATACTCTTTGACAATAGAAATCTCTAATGACGTGGGAAATTTGTATTAAAAATAGGCAGAGATGATAAAGACATGATGTCTATTATTGGGAGCTAGACTAAGATCGATGATGTCACCGGTACCTCAAGGTAACTCAGTGACTAAATTCATTCCTTCTGAGCATCTGCATGTGAGAATGTATACCATCTTACAAGAATAAAAACGTCTTTACTCTTAGGGTCAGGAAATCATTTACAGATCTCTGAAATTCTTCTGCATCCTCCTGACCCGGTTCATCCTCAAGTATAGTTAGTGTTATAAAAGCCTAGGTTGTTTCAGGGATATGTTATTTGATTATAGTTCTGGGGGTGAATATTCCTTGATTCTTGGTTTTCTCTCTCCAATATGCATTCTTCTTTAAAGCAAATGCCTCTACTCTCAGATTTACGTTTTTTTGTGTGTGTTTGTATGTAAAGCTAAGGTGAAAAACTGTCTCCTTACAATTTAATGCAAACAAATTATTCATTTGATAATAAACTGAATATCTGTTCACAAGAGTAAGACTGAAAATACAAGGCACAGTTGATGATGAAGGGGGTAAAATGATAAAAATTAGGACTAGCTACATCATTTGTGCATCACAGTGCATGATGAAAACGCAATGCCCATTTTTCATACAATATTAAGAAGTTCTAAACAGCGAGGTCACAGTATTAAATCAAGCCTTGGACCTACGTGCGGTGTTCTCTGCTGCTACAGAAATTGAATATATGTGAAGCTGGCCTTGCTTTAAAAACCTACTGCATGTTAACTTCATGTGTTTTGTTTTGTTTTGATTAGTTAGAAATTACAATGTAAAAGACCGTTAATGCAGTAGTTAAAATAATATGCAAGCCTTACTCTAGTAAGTAGTGACAAGGAGAACAAAAGCAGTAAGGTTGATTTTTCTCTTCCGGAAGCTCTCCTAGAAATCCATTTATTCTATTTATCACTGGGCCTTTGCCCACAAGCTTTCTCTGTGGACTAAATCTATTTTTGCCTTTTCTTTCGTGGAACAGATACCTTTTCTTATCTATTTCCCTTCACATGGAGGCACTCCTTTAGCTTCAGTGATGAGTATAAAAAGCTTTAAATAACTTTGGCTACCTCCAGGAACATGAGACTCCTCTTAGTGCTTAAATTAGAATGCTATCCTTTTTATATCTCAAGATCACCCACAAAAATTTGATTTTCTTTTTTGCTTCAAATTTCAGAATCAAAAAGTATAAACACACTTTCTTACTATTCTAGGTAAAGGAAAGGAATTCTCTTTTTAATTTACACTATAGAACTGCTTTTAAAATGTGTATCTCCTGAAGTTTTAACCTATTTCCTTGATGGGAAAATTCCAATGATAATAATTAGTAAGATTTATAATTAAAGGATGGAACTCTAGTTTAAATTCATACAAACTATAATAAAGAGTATAGATTTGATTTTATGAATACATTTATTTTTGAAATCAAATTAGAGAACTTAAAATGCTAGAACATTCTGCCTAAATTTAAAGTTTTTCCATGACTATTTTTGTTGTTAGAAAATTCACTTGGCGGGGTGCCTGAGTGGCTTAGTCAGTGGAGCAGCTAACTTCGGCTCAGGTCATGATCTCACGGCTCGTGGGTTCGAGCCCCACATCAAGCTCTGTGCTGACAGCTCAGAGCCTGGAGCCTGCTTCAGATTCTGTGTCTCCCTCTCTCTCTGCCCCTTCCCTGGCTACTGCTCTGTCTCTCTCTGCTTCTTAAAAATAAATAAACATTAAAAAATTAAAAAAAAAAGAAAATTCACTTGGGAAGAGGTGATACCATAATCATTAAATTGTGTTATTTATTGAGTCCTTATTGTTAAGGGCCTCAACTAAATTTGTAGGATTAACAAAACAAATATATAAGTACATATAGTGGTTGTTTTGAAAGACAATATCTATTTAAGGTATCTGCTAATTGAAAGTCAATATTTTTTGGCACTAGGAAACAATAATTTTAAAGTTTAGCCAGCATTTGCCTTAGAGAAACTAGACTTAAATGTAATTTTGAGATATTTTATTATATTACAATATCACAAACATACACATGTTGTAAAAATAATAAAATATACTTCTATAAATTGTAACATCATTTTACGTTCCAAAAGACAAGAATCACGATAAAAAAATTTAACATTGATAAAATTTGGTTATCTATCCCAAGTTTATATCTGAGTTTTATCAATTCTTTAGGAATGTTTTTTATAGATATTTTTTATTTCTAGGATCCAATCTAGGATCAAGCATTGCACGTGATTTTTAAATCTAATTCATTCAACTTTTTTTTTTCTGAAACAATTCTTCAGTCCTTCTTTATCTTCCTTGATGCTGACTTTTTAAAAAGTGGTATAGACCATTTATCTGTAGAATGCTCTCGTTTGGTGTTTGTGTGGTGTTTCCTAATGAACAGATTCAGGTTATATATTTTTGTCAAGAAAACTACAGAGTGGAATGTCTTTCTTAGAGCATTGTATTAGGGGTGACAAGATGTTGATTTGTACCAACGTTGGTGATGATTTTGATCATTTGGTTAAGGTCGCAATGGCTAGGTTATTCTATATAGTGTTACCATTTTTTTTCTTTTGGTAATTAGTGATTTATGAGCAAGTACCTAAAGGCTATTACATAATGTTTCTAATCAAATATTCACTTACCATATTTAGCTTCCATTGATAATTTAAAAAAATTTTTCATCAGTATTTATTTTTTGTCATTTTTGTCATTAGAAAGGGATTTTATTTTCTCCTTTTTCTGTATGTATAATTTATGTACCTAATAAGTTACAAGAAGAGAACATTGATAATATAATTAATATAATTAAATTGGGTCCCTCAGTAAGCATTTATTTTAATGTTATCACCCTAATTGAACAAGCAATATTAACAACAAAATTATTTTAAAGATATGACAGTTTCTGTGTTTCATGAAAAGAAGTTATAGCCATGGACAACACTGAAGATGGAGAGTAAAGAAGAGAAGGAGAAATAAAATGGAGGAAGAGGAAGAAGAAAGTAAAGGGAGGAAGAACAGAGGGAAAAACAAGGAGATAAGGAGGGAAGAGGGAGAGAAAGTAAAAGAGGTTAGAAAACAAGATAAAGGATAGTGAATGAAGACAGTTCTTTAATAAAGTTAAGATTGAAGCTGTGATTGAATTATATCATTACAATTTCTTGTCCAAGAGCAGGAATTTTTAATATTATTCTTGGGATAACAATAAAAAGAACAGCATTAGCTGATCTGGTACTCTTACCTTTGAGAAAGCTGCCTCCACTCTTCCCACCATGTGAGCTAGACTAAGTCTCTGGAGATGACAGGGGCTTGAAGACATAATAGACATGGATTAATTATATGTTTTGCACAGTTAAAAACTATTCCTGCATCAAATTTTTGTACTGATAGACAATTATTTTTAAGAATACAAAAATTAAGAACATACAAAAATTAATTAATAATCAAATTAAAAGTAATTTTAGCATAAGATTGAAGAGAGTGTGAAAATTGTGAGCTAATGAAATAAGTTATGAATCATTTTAATCTACACTTAATTGACATGACTTTTCAAAGTGGAATAGATCACAGAGCATTTTTATACAATACAGAGCACCCAAGGACCTGGAACATAAGATGTCTGTTTAACTATTTTTTTTATTAGTGTCATTTGTAATCTTTAAAATCTACCAGAACAGGAATTTGCATGTCATTGATAGAATAAGAATAAGCCATGTACATATTTTTTTAATATTCAAAAGAGTAGAGAATAGTGAAAGAGATTCTCTTTTACAAATCCCATCCCTCCACACCCCCTAGCACACCTTCCCCAGATAATCACATTTATTCCTTGAACATACTTCTAAGAAAAGTACTTATTCACATTCTGTCAATTATTGTATATTTAATTGTCCTGTATTGCCCCAGTATTGGTTTTTATATTATTAGTTTATTTTTCTCATTAAAAAGTAATATTTATTCATTGAAGAGAAAGTAACAAGTACAAAATACACCTCAAATAGAAAATTAAAAAAGGAAAAACAAAAGAATCCCATAACATCATTATCCATATGAAGCAGTTTGATATAGCATATTAAATTTTAGTATATGTTTCCTAAGGTCCCACTTCTCTGATAAATATTCTTTATTATTCTCCAACATTCTTATTACAATTTTATTTTATCTCTCATCCATTTATCAATATCTCTCTATCCACACCAACATACCTACCCAATATATCAATTTACTTTCACTTTTAATTTTAATATCTATTCTCTTCTTTAAATTATATTTTTGTCCTTAATAATATATCAAGTAATATTTCCCTTTAAAATGGAATAGTATTTTAAAATGTGTGACATTTTAGTAATTTCATTGTTCTTTCTGTGAAAATATTGTAGTCATTTTTTATATTTACATGTGTTTTACTTTTAACTAGTGTAAGTAATGTTATAACTATACAGATGGTGAAATTGATAAAAATCTTGTATAAATTTATGATTATTTCATTATAATTATTATAATAACTATTATAATTAACAGTTAAAAGTTGTTCAAAAGTTGGCTTCACATTTTTTTTCAAATTTCTGTTCAGAAAAACTAATTGACAATGCATGGTAAGAGTAGTTTGGAATATATGGAGATGTCAGTATTTAAAGAAATCTTTGACCCACATAAAAGGCATTTGGTATCGTTAAAGTTAATGTATTCAAATTATTTTCTGACTTTGTTAAATATAACACAAATGATACCCTACTTACTCCTTTGATAGCTGCAGTAGGTATGTTCTATTTATCTGCAATCAATTTCTTTTATGTCTTTACTCATTGATTCTTTCTAAACAATTTCATGAAACTATTTGGTATGAATTTGCAAGCATTTGATACTATTCATGCCTTTATTTTACTATCAACTATTCTGCAACTATGTTATCAAATTTTCTGTATCTTCAATTTTTGTATTTTTATAAACAATGTCTTATCTTTTCCCAGTCAAATCTTCTAGTCAATTAATTTATATTTTTTATTCCTTTTGTTTTTAGAAAGCACTTGGCTTCCCTGAGATCAGTTGAATATCAGTTTGCTTTTTTCTGTGTGTGATTTTATTTTTATATACTTTTGGATGTAGTATAACTAAATATTTTTTCCAAAAATGTAGTTTAGCATGCCATTAGTATTTGAACTATTTCTTTCATCCAAACAAAATTAAGGGCCCCTGGGTGGCTCAGTCAGTTGGGCGTCCAACTTTTGATTTCAGCTCAGGTCATGATCCCAGGTTCATGGGATACAGTTACGCATTGGGCTCTGCACTGAACATGAAGCCTGCTTAAAGATTCTCTTTTTCTCCCTCTGTCCCTCTCCCCTACTTGTGCTCACTCTCGCTCGCTCTCTCTCTCTCTCTCTCTCTCTCAAACATAATAATAAAAAACTAAAATTTTTATATATCCATTAACTCTAGCTTTCTATTCTATTTATTTAACTATCTATTATTGTCAAGGATCACAGGTGTCTTGATTAATTTTATTGATGATATAATCTGATAGGCCAAAGGGAAAACCCTTGAATTTTTTCATTAATTTAATTACTATTCCTCCAGTTTTGTTTTTTTTTTTATTTACAAAGGAATTAATTTTTTAAAATTTTTTATATCTTTATTTTATTTTGAGAGACAGATACAGAGAATGAGCAGGGGAGGGGCAGAGAGAGAGGGAGACACAAAATCAAGTCAGGCTCCAGGCTCTGAGCTATCAGCACAGAGCCCGACGCAGGGCTTGAACCCACAAACTGTGAGATCATGACCTGAGCCAAAGTTGGACGTTTAACTGAGCGCCCCCAAAGGAATTAAATTTAGAAATTCATATGTGGATGATTAGAAAATAAGTCTTCTCACCGAGAAAGCTTATCTTTCCTCCATTCCTTCCTGTCTTTCTTAGTAATAATACTTTTATTATAATTTGTTGACCCTTTATATGTGCAACGTATGTGCAATGTAGTTCACAAATAACCATTCCTTTCATAAATATTTATTTAGAGTTTGTTAGGGGCTAGGCCTTCATGTAGGAAGCTGATAATATATGGTAATAAAGTTATACTTTCTGCTTTTATGAAGTTGAGGCTTAATTGGAGAGACTGTTTCTGATAGAAGAGACAAAGGCGGAAGGAAGTAGAGAAGTAGGAAGCAGCCTCTTGCTAATGTTATGGGGAGGCAAATTCTTTCAATAGGATAATCCGAGATGCCTCTTCAAGGAGAGATGCATCTTTGAGGATCCTAGGATCCCATGAACTGCAACCAGCTTTGGTGAACTTTATCAGAAAAAGGAGCGTGTGGATTGCTAACAGAATTAATGTAAATTCTAAAGGGCCAGTACTGAAGAATGGTAAGATGAAATGAGACAAGAAACCAGCAGACGCTATTTAAGTCCCACTGCAGGACTGTCTGTGGCTAGAAGGCACTGCTGGCTACTGAATGTTTGATTCCATCTCTACACTCCTGGCACTGCAGCAAATAGTCTAATAATTCCTGCCTCTTTGTGGACCTTCTTCAGACTCAGGGGTCTTAGGTGAAAGCATTGTTGCAATCTGAGTTTAATGCCCATGTTCAGGCTACCAGGAAGCAAAGAGAAGGAATATATGTTGCTTTCATCTTTCTCTCCATTTTATGTATTGGAGTACGGTCAGCAATCAAGATTTACATAATATGAGATTTTGCCAAATCGAGGTTTCAGATATGGGCAGCCAAGAAAAGAGAAAAAAGTCCATTATTTGTTGACACTTGAGCTATAATTTGGATGTAGAAAATGACTGTCATGCAGAGATGACAAACAAATGCAAAGGCAGGAATGAGACTAAAACATTTGAAAACAAAAGCAGAGACCGGAGTTTATGGAACAATGTATGATCTATATTATTTTTGAGATGTTCTTAATCACATTATAGGAAATCTTTCTAGATCTAACATTGAAAGCATATTTTAAATAAGATTATGTGAATGCTTGGATAAGCTTAAAGAATTGCTGTATTATCTTTTTGTTTGTATCAATTGTAATTATCTATTTGTTTTCACCTTTTCCCAATAAATATGATATCCATAAAAATTTACTGATACAATTTTTTAAATTTTAATATACTCCTTAACCTTATTTTCTATTATTTTATTCAAGGATTAAAAATCTATATTTAAAAGAAAATTTGAACTTTAATTATGTTAATGCTCTATCAATTTTTAAGAATAATCTGAATGAACCCAGATTTATAGAATCTTCTGCAAATATTGTTCTTAAGATCTAGAACAAATCATACACCGTGGGAAATATGTATGTATACATATTTATGTGTGTATACACATGAATATATTTTTTTAATTTAAAAACAATATCTCATAAAACTCTCTGTGTGCAACTTCCATATTTTAATTCACATGTCTCATTGACTACTGACTGGGAATGATTGACAAGCGTGAGCTCTGGTGGCACCTTCCTACATTCCCCCCAGGCAGAGCTTAAGGGAGCTTCAGGTGCCTGTAGGAGTCATAGAGTAAGTTTGGGGATCTCCAAACTTTCTCTACTTTTATAGTATTATTATTGCTATTGCATCAGGATTTGAATTTTTAGAAATGGCCATATATGTCTTGCTTGACCTGGATCTTTTGGCTTACCTGAGGTCCTTGAAAGGATTACTGCTTGGTTGATGAACATGCTGACAACCCATTCGAAAGTTAATTAGACATTTGATTGATTCATCACTTCTTTCATTGACTGATACAATAACTCAACACTGATTTGTGCAACTTTTTCCTATGATGTGAGTATAGTCACAGAGTCTATAACAGATTGTTTCCTGACCCAAATGAGGTGCTCTTGGAAAGTTACTTAACTTCACTGCGTCTCAGTTTCTAACCATGAAATGATGATAATGTTTTCACATTATAGACTTTTATTTTATTTTTTAAGCTAACATATTGCAAATTACACTCCTTTTGGTGTGTAGTTCTAGGAATTTTAGTACATGTATAACAACCGTGAAAAACAGAGTACAGATCAGTCTCATAACCCAAAAACACTGTTAGCTTTTTTTTTTAACCTTCCCCTACAATCAACTAACAACCACCAATCTTTCTTATAACCTTGTACTTTTAAGGACATTACACAAGTGGAATGATACAATATATTAACTTTTGAGACCAAATATTTCACCTAGGATTCAGTCTTTGACTTTCATACAATTTGTTCGCATCTGTACTTCATTCTTTTTTATATATGAGTGTATTCCATTGCTTGGCTATATCACGTTTGTTTTTCAAGTAGTAGTTCATTGAAGAACATTTTATTGTTTCCATCTTTAGGTGATTTTCAATAGTCTTCCAATAAATGTTCTTGCTCATGTTTTTGTGTAAACATGTTTTCATTTCTCCAGAGTAAATATATCGAAGAGTGGGATTATTGGGTCCTATAGAATGTGTATATTTATTAGAACTCTCAAGCTATTTTCTAGAGAGGCTGTGTGATTTTGCATTCCTACCAACAGTGTGTAAGAGAATTGCTTTCCATTCTCATTTGTACTTGGTATTGTCATTTTTTGACATCCTAATAAGTATAGTGATAAACTCATTGTTGTTTGATTTCTAT
This sequence comes from Suricata suricatta, assembly GCF_006229205.1. Classification (NCBI taxonomy): domain Eukaryota; kingdom Metazoa; phylum Chordata; class Mammalia; order Carnivora; family Herpestidae; genus Suricata; species Suricata suricatta. The sequence goes on from NC_043707.1 coordinate 77,048,832, forward strand.
TGATTTAATGGCTAATAATATTGAGCATTTTTTCATGCACTTACTTGTTATTCATATAGTACATTGGTGGTCATTTCAAGTCCTTTACTTATTTTTAATTGGGTTGTTATATTTTTTTATTGTTGAATTTATTTTTAATTAAACTTAATTTTTGAGAGTAGTTTAAATTCACAGAAATATTGAGTGGAAAGAACAGAGAGCCTCCACATAACACATGCCCACATACCACCTCTCCCACTATCAGTATTCCCCACCACAGTGATGCATTTATTACATTTATTAAATTATATTTATTACTGATGAACCTGCATAGACACAGCATTATCATCCCAAATCCATAACTTACCTTAGGTTCCTTCTTGGTGTTTTACATTCTTTGGGTTTTGACAGATATATAATGGCATGAAGCCACCATTGAGGAGTCATACAAAATATTTTCAGTGTCTTAAAAATCCTCTTTGTTCTGCCTATTCATCTCTCTCTCCTCACTAACAATAATCACAAATCTTTTTACCAACTCCATAGTTTGGCCCTTTTCAGGATGCCAGATAATTGGAATCATACAGTATGTACCCCTTTCAGATTGGCTTAATTAGTTATATGCATTTAAGTTTCCTCTGTGTCTTTTCATGACTTGGCACCTCAATCTTTTTAAGTATTGAATAATATTTCATTGACTAGATGAAGCACAATCTAGTCCATTTTGTTTTTCCACTCATGTAATGAAGGACATATTGGTTGCGTTTTACATATGTGTGATAGATTTTACATTAATGTTGTAAAGGATGTAAGTTTACTTTTTTTTGCATGTGGATGTCTAGCTCTAGCACCTTGTATTAAAAAGAACACCTGTTCTTTATTATATTGAGTATGTTCATTTACCAAATATTAACCGCATTTATGTAGAATCTCTATTCTGTTTCATCAATCAGAGAATCGGTCTATTCTTTCACCAATACTACAGTCTTGATTACTATTGCTTTAGATACATCTTAGAGTCAGATAGTGTCAATCCTCCAACTTTGTTAGTCTCCTTCAGTATTGATCTGGCTATTCTGGATCTTTTGTTATGTCCATATAAACTTTTGATTTAGTTTGTCAATTTATGTTGAGTTTTGCAAGTTCTTTATATATGCATATACAGATCCATTTTTTTTATATAACTTATAAATATTTTCTCCTAGTCTATGTCTTGTCTTTTTATTCCTGTGAGAGTGCCTTTCTCAGAGTAAAATTTAATTTTGATGAAGTACAATTGATCAATATATGCTTTTAAGGATCAGCCTTATAATGTCATGTGGAGCTGTTTCTCCCTTGTTTCTTAACAGGTGCCATCTTTGATCTATAGTTCATTTAGATTGAATGTCTCAAAAGTTATGAGAATTAGGTTGTGGTTCATTATTTTTTCATGTCAATTTCAGTTATTCCACATATTTGTTGAAAAGATTATCCTTTACTTATTGAATTTTCCTAGCACTTTTATCAAAAAAATCATTTGGCCATATTAGTGTGAGTTTATTTCTGGACCTCTTCTGTTCTATTGATCTATATATCTTCCTTTAAGCAATACCACTGGCAGCAGTGTAATACATCACAAAGTCACATAGTGGTAATCGTTCCATTTCTTTCTTTTGTTCTTTCTTTCTTTCTTCTTTCCTTCCATCCTTCCTTCCTTTTCTTCTTTCTTTCTTTCAAAAATTGTAGGTATGCTAGATTCTTTGCTTTACATAAACTTTATTTTTTATCACAAGTAATATTCCTTATCTTTTCTTTTTTAAATTTATTTACTTACATTCAAGTTAGTTAACTTAAAGTGTAAATTAATTTCAGGAGTAGAACCCAGTGATGCATCATTTACATAGAACACCCAGTACTTATCCCAACAAGTACCCTCTTTAATGTTCATCACCTATTTAGCCCAACCCCCTCACCTCCAGCAGCCCTCAGCTTGTTCTCTGTATTTAAGAGTCTCTGATGGTTTGCCTTCCTCTCTGTTTTTATCTTATTTTTCCTTCTCTTTCCTATGTTCATTTGTTTTGTTTCTTAAATTCCACATAAGTGAAATCATATGGTATTTCTCTTTCTCTGACTCATACAAACTTTAGAATAAGTTTGCCTATATTTACAAAAATTTGCAAGGTGTTTATAATTGAATTTCATTAAGTTTGTACATCAGTATGGGTTTAATTGGCATGTTTAATATGTTGAATTTTCTAATTCATGAAAATAGTGGGTCTCTTAATTTATTTCAGTTTTCTACAAAATGTCTTACATTATATGTTTTTTTCAGAATATAGATTCTATGCACAGTGTGTTAGACTTTTACCTAAGCATTTTTATTTCTGGGGCTACTATAAATGGTATTATTTATTAACTTCAGTTTCTAATTGTTCATTGCTAGTATAGAGAAGCACAATTATTTTAAGTTGAACTTGTAGTTTACTTATTAGTTTTAGGAGTATTTTTAAAAATTACTTGGGATTTTCTACATAAATTTACGTAAGCCGTGCATGGGTCCATATTCTTAATTTTATGCATCTTATTTATTTTTCATTCCTTATTGCACAGACTAAGACTGCATGTAATGACATTAAATGGGAGTGTTGGAATTGAATATTCTTGCATTGTTCTCAATAATATAGGGAAGATTTTTATTGTTAAATATGATGTTAGTTATAGGTTTTTTGTAGATGTCCTTTATTAAAATAAGGAACTTCCCTTTTGCTCCAAATTTACTGATATTACTAATTTTTATTATGAAGAGATACTGAATTTTGCCATATATTTTCTCTCCATCAATGTATATAGTCATGTTACCTTTCTTCTTCAGTACTTTAGTATGTTCACTCTGTTAGATGGCTTACATTGATTTAGTTTTGGGATATTGATTCAGTTGACCATCCAGGGCTAAACCTTCTTGGTTATGGTGTGTTATTCATCTTATATATTGCTGGATTCAATTTTCCAATATTTTAAGTTTTTAGATCTATATTTTTATTGGTCTGTGATTGTCCTTTTTTTCCTTCTACTATCTTTGTGTAAATTTAGTAGTAGGGTTATACTAGCCTCATAAAATAAGTTGAGCAGTGTTGCCTTCTTTATTTTCTGAAAGAGATTATATAGAATCAGTGGTATATTTTTTAAAAACATGTTTCATAGAATTCATTAGTAAACATTTGTCCTATAGATTTATTTTCTAAGAAATCTCCTAAGTAAAAATCCAAGTCCTTTAATAATGAGAAGATTATAGATTATCCTGATATGCTTTATGTCCACTCCAGTGGCCATAGACAGGTTTGGAGCTGCATTTATTCAAAGCCAGGGGACACACAGGGGAGAATAAAGTAAAATCACCATACATTTAAAGCCAAATTTTAGTCTTCTTCCCTACTTGACCAGTCCTGTTTACTTCCCAAGGTTGCTCCATGAATTCTGCCTCGCTTTCATAGCTACATTTAATGGAGAGACCAGGTGAAATGTGCTTACTTCTCCTTATCTGACCATGGTATCAAAATTATAGCACATTAGTATACAGTGACAGTGTATTAAGACATGAAAATTTCTTTGACTAGTGCCTGAAAAGTAGCTAGTGCTCAGTAAATGGCAATTATGGTCATTGTTACTGTTGTCCTGCACTTATCTAAGCATGGTATATTCTCTGCCTTCATGGAGCTTATAGATTAGAAAAAGAGATAAATATAAAAACAGATACAGATAATTAGTTATGATTTTTAGGAGTGTTATGAAAGAAGACCATGATGAGACCATCAGAATATCATTTTTGAGTGAGCGAGTGAACTCATTTCATGACTATGCATACATGGATGTAACTGTCAATTATTGGGGGTCACAACATATATTTTGGTCATTCAAGGAATTAAACACTAAGTGTGTTACCAGGATATTTTGGAATTACAAGTAAATTTGCAGAGCAATTGTATTTTATAAGACTCTATACTGTTTTATTTAATAATTAAATTAATGGCTTCATTTTAATGTCTACTCTCTGCCAGGTATTGAATGACTTTTTTATTCAGGTTATCTTAGCACTTGAATTATATCATCTGAATCTCATCTCTTGATAAAATGGCAAGATAAGTTCCTGGAGTGCATCCAGTCCACCAATATTAAACAATGCCTAAATGCCTTTAGTGGCGCTGGTCTGGACATGTGGGAAGAAAGGATAGCAGCACAACTCCAAACAGCTGTTTTGTGGTGACATGAGAAAGAAGGGGCCCAGACAAGTTTAGCAGAAGGAATGCTATAAGAAGACATGTGAGAGAAACTTTATGTTAGATCCTGATACTGGACAGAGACAATGGCAGAAAGTTGGCTTCTCACATATGAATATATGTACCTACAATCTGTCCACATGTACCTTTTGGAAACCAAAATAGCACTATACTAAAAAGCTGAAGAGAAACTCCTTGTACATGCATTGCATACATTAATACAGATTTTCATATTGCAAAATAATAGGACAGAGCCTTGAGCACAGTTAATCTACTATAATGCTTCTTTTGTAGAGTAGATTTTGAAACAAAAAGATTTTTAATGTGTTAACGTATGCCGAAGTTCCTTAAGGGAGCCATGTTTCTTTACACTGAAGGGCTTTGGACATGCTTCCATACCTTTTACTTGAGTTTTTACATAAAATTGATTTAGAAACTCAAAATTTACTTCCTCAGGGAAGACTTCCTGAATAACCACAAGGGTAAGGTATTTTGCTTTCATAGATTCTCATACATTTTAGTGGCACTTAAGCCATAATCTCTTTTGCTCACCATTGTAATCGTAGTGCCTAGCACTTAGTAGATGCTTATTAAATTGTTAATGTAGAGTATAATTAACCACAGGTAATTATTAAGCACTTAGTAAGCATTAAACACTCTGTCACAAGGACGAATGAATATGATTTATGCTGTAGAAATGTTTACAATCTAATATGGAAAGGCACACATGAAAGAAAAATAATCACACCCGAGTTCTGTCTTTGCTATCCTTTAAACACATGAGCTGGTAGTGGTACAGTTGTCAAGAAGGCAGGGGACAGTCTTCCGGGTAAAGTAAGTAAAAGAGTTTGACAACAAAGGTATCACAGAAAAACTATCATTGAACTGGAATATGAAGAAAGATTTCCTACATGTACTAGAAATAAGCGTGCTTTTCTGAGTATATATATTTATGTATATATAATATATATATACATTTATATACAGTAGATAAATGTGAAAGTGCATGTTATCTACATCATGTATATGTGTATATAACATTCATAGTAAATGAGTATCTATGTATAGTTTTAATATACAACATGGAACCTCTAATTTTAACATGACTAGACTGCCAGCATTATTAGAAACCACCTCCTGCTATAGACGTAATGATGTCATGGATCAACTAACAAACCTTGAATATATGGTCTCAATACTATAGTAAGAGAAATGCCTCACATATCTTTTTAATTTTACCCCTGATTTAACCATGGCATAACTTACTAGTGGCAAAATGTGTTGTAACAAATTGTGTAACTAAGAAAATTTCTATAAAATAAATCATTCTATGATCCAGAAACTATTATTTGGGCACTCTCTTTAACATCTGTCAGTCTTCGTGGTAAGATAATATGTATTTGAACTTTTAATCCTCTCCCAGAGAAAACAAGAGTATCACAGTCTATTATTTATAATGACTTTTACAGAAATAAGCTTGCTCTTAATCAAGCATATTTTGTCTTAGACTTCAATCGTCAATCAGACCCTCATGACCTCTTTCATTTTTCTAGTGTCATAGTGTCTCAACCACAATCTTGAAGCTCCTTTACTCTAATCCTATTCTCTTGCATAATGATGAGATTTATTCAACAACTTTATAACTTAAGCATTCTTCATAGAACCAACTGAGAATATTTTTGTTCCTGCATCTGGGTATCACAGAAAGGGAGTGACAGCAATGCGATTGAAAAACAAAAATATCTGCATCAGTGTGATTGGTTTTATTCTGTCCATAAACTCAGACATGTGTATGGCTAGATAGGGTACTCATGAGTCCTAAAATTTCACCTTTTTTAAAATATTGGTAACAGAAGAAATTAACTGTTGAGGTGAAAAAAGAAAAAAAAAGCCAAATTTTTAGGAGCAAAGACTTTCTCTTTTACCTTATTTAGCCTGAATAAATTTCAATGTCTCCAAGTAAAACTGTGGGGAATGCATTTTTTATTGGTCTGTGGGTGATCCACAGGTGCAGGGAACTGCAGACACATTTAGCTGAGCTGTAACATCACCCCTGTGCTACAGAAAATGCGAGAACAGTAAAGAGATAAATGAAAGCCCTATTCACTAAGTGGACTTCTCAGCCTGTGGGTTAAACTTCTCTTTTTCCTACTCTTCTTGGTTCTCCATTTGATGATCTGTATAAACTCCTGGATGATTAAAGACGTACCTCCCTTATCTTTGAATTTAAAAGATGTATTTAAAAATAAGACTATACCTCTTTGGGAATAGATTATAAAACTATTAGCTTAAAATTATCTCTTTTATATTGGGAAGCATGTTGGAAGATGACTTAAAAAGTTCCTCCATCATTTCTTTTAATTACTGATAGAGTCCCAATAGTTTATCAGATTTTATAAATAATACAATGAAACTTTAATATGGCCTATGGATATTTCAACATGTATTCCTTTTAAGCACTTAATATTTGAATAAGTTATCACATTGGCATTAACTTTATAAAAATGTATCAATTATTAAGAATTAGAGGAGCCAAGACAAGAGATGGTCTGTTTTCTGTGAAATGCCTAGAAATCCACAAAGCTGAATGCTTAATCCTTATCAGTAATGATTGTGATGATCTTTATTTTTTTCTGTTTATTTATTGATTGTGTGTGTGTGAGAGAGAGAGAGAGAGACAGAGAGACAGAGAGACAGAGAGAACCAAGCAGGCTTTGCTCTATCAGCATGGAACCCAGGAACTGTGAGATCATGACTGGAGCCAAAGTCAAAAGTCAGATGCTTAACCAACTGAGCCACTCAGATACCCCTGTGGTTCCTTTTATTTATTAAACTCTTTTCAGGAGTTATCTATTTAAATCCATTTGCTGACTCTTAAACTGCCTTTTACTGGGCAAGTAAAAATAAGATAAATTAAATACAATGTGACAGAATAGCTTTGTATAAAGGAAATGCTTCTCATTGCTTGTTCTGTAAAAAATAGTTTACGTTTATTGGCACTGTTTCCAGTTTACAATATCCTTGTCAGAAAGGAATACATTTTTTGAAAGCAAGATTTTATAACAGACTCCTCAATCTGAGCACAAATGTATTCTGATCTAGATATCTATCTAATAATATACCTGGACTATGTTTTACCTTGGATCTTATAAGGAAAAAATAGATATTTGAGAATGCTTAGTATACATAACAAAATTGAAAATGTATAATTATTGAAGTTTACTTCATGAACTATTAGAGATCATACATAGATAATATACACTGAATTTTGTATTAGGTAACAAATCCTTTTAAAAGAAAATTAATAAAACTTTATCCATATGAAATACCTCCATCTTGAGTAGCCAGATTTATCTCTTGATATTTCTTTGCTGCCCACCCTGCTTATCATAATCTGTGCCCCATTCTTTGCTCATCTTACTACTTTTTTTATTAGAAATAACCGTCACAGAAGCAGGAAGATCTGCTTCAAACAGAAGTTCAAGGTTTACTTGTAAGCCCTTATCATTTTTTTACTTCTGCTTTTTTTTACTGTATTATAATGTCTTGGTCATACTCCATAATACATATAAATATATTTAAATATATAAATATTATATAAAATATATATTTAAATTATACACTCTCTATGATGTAGATTTGGTCAATATTTTGAAATCATGCAATTACAATCATATTTTTAAATGTTTGTTTATTTTTGAGAGATAGAGAGACATACCGTGAGCAGGAGAAGGGCAGAAAGAGAAGGAGACACAGAATCTGAGGCAGGCTCCAGGCTCTGAGCTGTCAGCACAGAGCCTGACACGGGGCTCAAACCCACGAACCACAAGATCATGACCTGAGCTGAAGTCGGCTGCTTAACCGACTGAGCCACCCAGGCGCCCCTACAAATTATAATTATAAAAGTACTTTCTGATTTTTAAGGGCATTTAACATGTGGAGGATTGGAATAATAAGATTCATATCTGTTTTACATTCACAACCATACATTAATTGGTAAATTATCTCCAAGCAACACAATTTGTTCTGTTTTATAAAAATTTCCAGTATTTGGTAAGATTCTGGACATCAACTTGCTGTTTCACCTAAGTGGGTTTTTATCATAGACTGTTATTCCATTGTGAAGATTTTGTTTCTCCTTCTTGTTTGAAATAATGCAATTGATTTAGTATCAATCTGCTTTTCTCTCTGACACAGAAACAAAAGACAGATTTTGCTGCAAATAAGTCCCCTGCCGACAATTCCCCATGATAGAGACCTGTGTCACCTTTCTTATTTCTGTACAGGAGCTTTTCTGAATACATATTGCAAATTATGGCAGTTGTGATGAATTACCCAAATTTCAGATGACATACGGAAAGTTATAAAAAGTTTTCATCGTTCTTCGGTTTTTTTTGCACTGTTAATCCAGCATATATGCATGGATATATGTAAAATTCCACAGAAACTGGCTTGACTTTGATTATGTACCCATAGAAATTACATAACATTTTCAACATTTCTGTTCACACACATTTAAGAATCTCCACAAAGTCATAAGAATCTTGTACTCTCTTCTCTAATGACCTTTCTCACCCATCTCTATTTGAAGATTACTGATTGTTTTCATCATAATCATAGACTACTTTGTACTAAGATTTTGATTCTCAAGATTTAATAAATGTAAGAATCAGATGGGCTTATTTAAAGCAGATTCCCATGCTATGCCTGTTGACACTCAGTGTCAGTTCATCTGGGCTGGAGCTCAGAAATATGATAAAGATGCACTCAAATTAGACTGTAGGCTTCATAAGGGAAGGAAAACATTTTATGAATATGTGTATTCCTGTTACTTGGAACTATGTGTAATATACTGGAGACACAATAATTACGTGTTGAACTGAATTAAAAGGCTTAAACAAAAAAAAATAGCTTTGGATTATTTGTTAATATTCCCTGCTGGAAACTGTATTGTCACAGTTAGAATGTGTCCAACTTTTGAGGCTAGGAACTGATGAACAAGTAGACTCCTGGAGTATTCATCTCACCGCTCTTTCATGTACCTCTTAATACATCCTATTGTACACCCACCTAACCTAGCCTGTGTGCTAGTTGCTGTGATATCAAATTGCATAAATTTAATTCTTCACCTGCAAGGAATTTACACATTAGAAAAGAGGCATATTAAGTAGCCCTGAAATAATGTAATAATTTATAATAGAGAATAAACAAAGGATTGTAGAAGTCCTGAGAAATGAAGGCCAAGTACAGTCGAAGGCTCTATACATATTAAAACTTCAAGAATCAGCATATGGTTGATACTAATACAAATCATTCTCTATGCCAATTCTTCAAAAAAAATTTGATGCCATTAAAACTTGTCAGTGTTCTAACAGTTTATCATTTAAAATGAAAGCAATAAAAATGTTTCTCTATGCCACTGTCCGTTTCTCATTTATATTCTCATTTATATGTACTCATAAAAACTGTGCCCTAGATTTTAGATTCCTCTAAGTTTGCTTGTAAGAATTCATGTTTTCAGTTATTTACGTTTGTACCAGATCATCTGTTCTTTACCCCAGTCTTCATTTGATTAACCCTTAAGCTGCACCTCCTTCCTCTCTGCCACACTCACTGGAACATCCCCTTTAAAATTTAGCATAATGTCTATTTTTGTTAACATGTGAGTACTAGAGGTTCCCTGGGAGGCTCAGTCAATTGAGCATCTTACTCTTAATTTACACTTTGGTCATGATCCCAGCATCATGAGATCTAGGCCCGCATCTGGCTCTGCGCTGAGCATGGTGTCTGCTTAAGATTTTCTCTCTCCGTCTCCCTTGACACCTCTCCCCTGCTCTCTCTCGAAAAGTAATGATGATAATGATAATAATACAATGCGAATACTCTTCCCTATCGCTACTGTTTTTCTTCCACGGACCCCTTCTCTCTCCAGCATTGTGGTTGTCATTACATTATCTTAACAATAAGCCAATATTTCCAAAGCCCTTATGACTGACATTTGTGATGTAATTCCTACTTTGATGAATCCTCGTGGTTGGTAGTCTGTGGAAGGTGACCATCTGCCTACTGTGCTGGAAGCAGAAAGAACAAATCCTTCTTCTATCCTTTGACAGCTAAGGATAGTCTTGTGACCCCAGCTTAGTCATCCGGATTCCTCCACCTTAGAATTTGCATCTCCAGTGAGTGATCAAAGACAAAGAGGGTTAGAGGGTTTAAGGAACATGTTGCCATGGGGCAGCATCTTTTTCAAAAAAATTTTTTACATTTACTTATTAAATTATTTTTCATGTTTATTTTTGAGAGAGAGAGAGAAAGAGCAGAGCCAGGGACGGGCAGAGAAAGGGAGGCACAGAATCTGAAGCAAGCTCCAGGCTCTGGGCTGTCAGCACAGAGACTGATGTGGGGCTAGAAACCATGAACCAAAAGATTATGACCTGAGCAGAGCCCAAGTTGGACACTCAACTGACTGAGCCACCCAGGCGCCCCTATTTATTTATTTTTTTAAAAATTTTTCTAATATTCTTTTTTTTCCATAATATTTTATTTTCAAATTGTTTTCCATACAACACCCAGTGCTCTTCCCCTTAAGTGCCCTCCACCATCACCACCTCCTTTCCCCCCTTCAACTCTCAGTTCATTTTCAGCATTCAATAGTCTCTCAAGTTTTGCATCCCTCTCTCTCCCCAACTCTCTCTCCCTCCTCCACTCCCCCTGGTTCTCCATTAGGTCTCTCCTGTTTTCCTGCTAGACCTATGAGTGCAAACATATGGTTTCTGTCCTTCTCTGCCTGGCTTACTTCGCTCAGCATGACACCCT
>NC_043707.1:77059979-77078325 GCF_006229205.1 Suricata suricatta
TCTAGCCAAGCTCCTCAGAAAAAAAAGAGAGAGCACTCAGATACACAAAATCATGAATGAAGAAGGATCTATTACAACCAATCCTTTAGAAATACAAGCAATCATCAGAGATTACTATGAAAAACTATATGCCAACAAACTGGACAACACAGAAGAAATGGACAAATTCCTAAATACACATACACTACCAAAATTGAAACTGGAAGAGATAGAAAGCATGAACAGACCAATAACCAGTGAAGAAATCGAATCCATTATCAAAAATCTCCCAACAAATAAGAGCCCAGGGCCAGATAGCTTCCCAGAGGAATTTTACCAGACATTTAAAGCAGAGCTAATACCCATTCTTCTCAAACTATTCCAAAAAATAGAAATAGAAGGAAAGCTTCCAAACTCATTCTACGAAGCCAGCATCACCTTGATAGCCAAACCAGAGAGGGACCCAGCTAAAAAAGAGAACTACAGACCAATATCCTTAATGAATACAGATGCAAAAATACTCAACAACATACTAGCAAATCGAATTCAACAGCATATACAAAGAATTATCCATCATGGTCAAGTGGGATTCATTCCTGGGTTACAGGGCTGGTTCAGTATTTATTTTTGATAGAGTGAGATAGAGTGTGAGCAGAGGAGGAGCCAAGAGAGAATGAGACAGAATGCAAAGCAGGTTCCAGGCTCTGAGCAAATGTTCAGCACAGAGCCCCGCATCGGGCTCGAACCCACTAACCGTGAGATCATGACCTGAGCACAAGTCAGAGGCTTTACCGACAGAGCCACCCAGGTGCCCCAGATGTGGGACAACATCTTGACCAGATTACTTATTGAGCAGGAACTTCTGTTGGATTTTCTTTTGCTTCTGGTTATTTCAATTTTGTGACATTACCTTCAGAACTTACTTGGGGAGGGGGGCGCCTGAGTAGCTCAGCCAGTTGAGTGTGGGACCTTGATTCTGGATCAGGTCATGATCTTATGTGCTGATAGCACAGAGTCTGCTTGGGATCCTCTCTCCCTCTCTCTCTGCTCCTCCCCTTGCTAGCACATGCTCTCTCTCTCTCAACATAAATAAATATTTAAGAACAATACTTTTTCACTTAGAATAGCTAGATTAGATTGTATTACTGCAACTAAGAACTCTAAGTTGATTTCTAGTTAGTGAAAATAAGACCCAAGCCTTCTCGATAGTTTCAAAATATATTGGGTATTTCTTGGTAAAATATGTAATTTTATGGAAATTTAGTAATGCTTTCGTAGTGGGACAAATGGTGGATTTTTTTATTGCAATATGATAAAGTTTAAAAATGATTATATGTTATTATGTCAAATATGCTATGAATAGATAGAAACATAAGTAAACGTATTGGTAAGTTAAGACTGATGACATATGCAAACTCAGCCTTTGCCTATGTCATATATTTAAATCACTTGTAGGGGCACCTGGGTGACTCAGTCAGTTGAGCACCTGACTTCTGCTCAGGTCATGATCTCACTGTTTGTGGGTTCCAGCCCCATTTCGGGCTCTGTGCTGACAGCTAGCTCAGAGCCTGGAGCCTGTCTTCAGATTCTGTCTCTCCCTCTCTTTCTGTCCCTCCCCTGCTCACACTGTCTCTCTCTCTCCCTCTCTCAAAAATTAAATAAAACATAATAAATAAATAAAAATAAATCACTTGGATCAATGTATCAATATTAGTTTTAAAGGTATTCTTTTCCTTTTTTTTTTTTAAGGTATTTTCTTTTCAATTGCCATATAGCAGTGTGGTCTATTTGCTAGTCAGTATTTACATCTCCCGTTGCTTTAAGTTGTGTTTTATGGTGCCCTTATACTAATTCATCTATTTAAATGATAATATTATGTCTAGGCTATTTTCAAAGACCAATTTTCCCATGAAATTATTGCATTTGACCAAAAAAAGGTACAGGGACCAAAAAATAATAATCTACAATCTTTGGAAATTCCATAAATTATTAAATACTAAGGAGTCCATTTGGGGATAAAGTACATGTCCTTTAGGTAGGCCATTGCAGCAGTTTTCTTACTATTAGGCTCCTCGTGTTGTGCCCTGAGAACTATACATGGATTTTAATGAAATATAACTCCATAGAGTTCAGTGCAGGCCTAAGACCACTACTAACTGTCAAATAGTCCACTACATTTGCTATTTATAAGTCTTTTTATGTTCTGTGAAGTAATCACACTAAAGAAAGAACAATGAAAAATATGTATATCCCATCTATTTACATTTTCCCTGGGCTTATCATTTCTATAATTATTCACGTTCATATTTTTCTTTTGATTCTTTACTTTCTACTTCCACACATCAGCCACAGGGCTTTCTTATTTCTATGGAGTGTTCTGGGCTGGTTGTAAGGAATAGATTATACAACAGGGTCTAATAATATCTTGTAGGATGAAATGGGGAAATTAGAAGTGTTATTCTCCTGTATACAAATCTAAAACAATATCAACTTTTAAAGAATTGTATTTATCATTTTCTGGGCAGAGAAGCTGGTAATAGTCCTTACTCATGAAAGGTTAATTTCTTTTCACCAATTTATATTAAAGGAAAAACAAATGAATAAAATAGTAAAATATGTTTGTGATTTGAAACTGTTCACAGACAACAGTACTGAATTTCAAACACCTGTGTTACTAATCATATATCCACAAATATACTATAAAAAAGCACCTCTCTAATTTGTTGAAGCAAAGTTTACATGTTTCTTTTGATTTGTCTTTGTCACTTCAATTTTCTATGATATTTAGAAAATAGAGTTATAACAGTTTCTTTATAATTGAAGTGGAATAAATTCTCTTATGTGTGTCTGTTTAAATCTGATAAGTTAAAGAATTAGAGTCAATAAGCATTTTCTTCTACTGTATAATAATGTTTTCTGTTAAATTTGACAAAGTTATCTGTGTCTATAATAATTAAATGCCATATTTATTTTATCAAAATAATTACATGAAAGCAAGGCACCTAAGCTTGAAAATAATTCAAGCATCATTTTCAAAAAGCACTATGTTAAATAAAAATTAAATATCTTTCTAATATTTCCTGGAAAGTTCTCAGAAATCTGATATTACTGAGTATTTTAAGGATGACAGATCATGCAATAATATGAAGGATTACAGATAGTGGACTCAGTATAATATCTTCACTTAAACACACTTATGGATGACATATTAGTAAGCTTTTACTTAGCTCAGTTTAAGGATATAATAGGGAATAATCTCTTACTTCTTTAATTTTTTTAAAATTTTACATATTTTTTAAAATTAATTTTTAGAGAGGGAGGGAGAGGGCATGCATGCACATGCAAGCATGGAGAGACAGAGAGAGGGGGCCAGAGGATCAGAAGCAGACTCTACGCTGACAGCAGAGAGCCCAATGCAGGGCTTGAACTCATGAGATGATGACCTGTGCAGAAGTCAGAAGGTCAACTGACTGAGCCACTCAGGCACCCTGGGCATTATTTTTCAACAAGACTTTGTGCTAGTTACTACAGATAAAAAGATAAACAGAACCTTATCCTTATCTTTAAGAACTTTAAAATATAATGAGGACGAGGAAATACAATTAGCTAAGGCAAGTAAAATGGAATATTCAGCACCTTTAAGTGACATGAATGGGAGTGAAGAGAAAGAAGCCAAGGATCTTACTTAACCAGGGCTCAAGAAAGTCTTTCTTTCTAAACAAGAGTACTTGACGGGTTTTTATGAAAGAGTAGAGAAGGGAACAACCACTTGAGAATGACTGAAAATCAGTAGCAAATGCAGAGAGCTGAGGACACCCCTGGCATAAATGCAAGGAGACAGAGTGTGAAGATGAATGGCATGAGTGAGGAGGAACTGTCTTCAGAAAGAGAGCAGGCAAGACTTTGAAAGGCATTTCAGGGAGTTATTTTGTCTTTGTTAAGGCAATGGGGAGTCTTTGCAGGTTCTTGAGGTTGGGATGGGATGATAAATCAATGTTTGAGAAAGGGAACTCTGCTATGAATGATGAAAAGAAGAGGGCCACATACTGTTAGGGGATTGGCACGGGGGATAAAATGGAATCACTGTAGATAAACTGGTCATTAGAAGAAATGCTTTTTTGCCTACTGAGCGGCACTTCTGGAATAAATGTGTCTCCTCAGCAAAAAACACATAGGTGATCTTCTATACTGATGTGCTGGCATGCTCTAAGCAATCCATTATCAAGATAATACAAAATTTTAGTGATATAATATTATAACTGCATTTGTCAGAGGTCAGTCTGCCTAAGAGCAGGACGCATTTGGAATATTTATAAAATTCTTTGATTTGGACCATAAATATCAGAAGATGGAAAATCCTGTCTTTGGAAGAGGATGACGTCATGATGTGGACTATAGAAAGTAGAATTAAGAGGGACCATTAGTGAGTAGCAAAAGGAAAGCAGATGTTTTCTCCTTGCCCTATGGTGTTTTGTGCCACCTTTTCTCCACGTAGCTCTCTCAGCCACTTTCCAGACAGCAGAGCACATTAAATGCATTCATGATTTGTAATTTAAAACTACAGTTGTGCGAAATTGCAGTTTAAGCTTGTATGGGTCCATACCCATTGAGTTTGAATTAAGATTTACAAATATGTATTAGGTTTGATAGGACAGTCATTGAATGAAAAATAAATTTGTGGCACTGAAATGCAGCAAAAATATGAAAATTTAAAATATGTATGAAATCTTTCTCAACAATATGCTGATTAGATCTTAGGCAATGCATAGAGCATATTCCAGTAATCAATCAGGGTGTATATTCTGAATGCCATGATTCTAAGTTTCTTAATTTAAAAATAAATTGGAGGAACTTATCCTGGAAGTAATTATTTCAGAAAATTATCATGTCCTACAAAACTCATTCACAGTCAGGAGACTAATAAAACAAATCAACCTTTTAAATTGTTGGTTTTAAGTGGGTAGGGCTGAAAATCTAAGGTTAAAGCGACCTAGTTTTTGCCCTAATTCTCTATCTCTTCACTCAAAGGGTAGTGCTAGAATTTTCCTAATATCCATATAAACAAGAGGGTGAAGAACAAGGCAAAGAGGTTGAAAAAGTCTTTGCCATCATGGCCAATAATGCCAGAATCATATTTATTATCCAACATGGGAAGATTAATGATAATCTGGTCACACCCACACTCAGGAATTAGCTCAGCAACATTGACTCTCTGGTTGTATATTACATTAGATGTGCACAGCCTTCAGCTCTAGATGATCTTATTTAGTAAGTCTATTTTTGCAATATCCCCAGATCATTTTAATGTGCTGTCATGGCTGAGAATCACTGCTCTCTCACAAAATATTAACTGAGATGAAACACATGATTTCCCAATTTAGGGATAATTTTGATTCTGGTAAACATCTTTATATGAAGATGTGATCTGGATTCTTAAACTTTCATCCACTGAAATTACATCAACACTTCTTCTTAAAAATATTTTCCTATTTTTACTTTTTCCTTTACTAAAAATGTATAGGTTATATAGCTGATGGGTTATGTAAATTGCTCTTATCACCATCAGTAATAGCTGATATTTAATACGGGTTTACTATGAAGCTGGCACAAACAGGTATTTATATACAATAATTTTAATCTTTTTATCAATTCTAGAAGGTAGATATTATCATTTCCATTGAAATATGAGAAGATTGAAACAGCAGATTCAAAACATACCTCAAATTGCATGCATGACTACAAAGTGCTGAAAGTGGGGATCCCACCCCAACATGTATGTTCTCAAACACTACTCTATGTAAGAGGAGGCTCATTGCAGATCTGAGTTAAGCAAATTGCATCTGCCAATCATTTTAATATTTATAGAAAGCTGTTATCCCTTCCCAACATTTTCAAAAGCCCAAGAACTTTCACTTATTTTTGTATAACCTTGTTGCCTGCGAGGGTTTACTTGTCAGTGAGAAATCTCGTAGACTTGGCTTAAGCACTGATCCTAACTTGCCAATACCATCTCCTGTGAAATTTAAAATCATATCCCATGACCTTTAAGAATTCCTGGGGGCTTAGGCCTTCATGGTTTCCATCAACTGAATTGCCATTAAAACTTTTTATTTTACTCTGAATGTACAACTCTTCTCCTTCATAGGTTTATATACATATACCAAGGCAAAAGTCCACTCATACTATGCATTTTAAAAACTCTGTCCCATTTATTAAAGATTTCTGAGTTAAGGAAAAGTTACCCCTGGTGGAGAAAGCCTTCTGATATCTTCTGAGCTTCACTTTTTCTGCCTCATCTTTTTATGTCTGCATCACCCTTTGCTCATAACTCAAGCTCACAAATGCATCAAATAGCTCTGGAGAAAAAAGCAAACAAATGGCCTGTCATAAACAGGATCCGCAACCTGAGAGTGCAGTCAGGATTATAAATATCAGCTTTTATCTCATTAATTACCAACTTATTGTTTCATCTCTCACTATCCTAATCACAATTTACTGAATATCTTTCAATTGAATATCTAGTTTATTTTCTAATCGGCCTACTAGTTTTTCATTAGTCTATGCTTCCCAACAAATCAAAAATTAAGTATTCACTGAATCTCCCTTCCTCTACTGTGACTGTTTCAATGATAGTTGTAATAGAGAACAGTCCATTAACCCACAGCAATGATGATGCCTGGAGACTATTCCAAATGCTTTACGAGTATATATGTATCACAGATTTTATAGCAAAATAAAACCCCAAATAATAATGGATAACCTGTCCTGAAAAAGTGGTCTCATTTGACACCTTAGAAAAGCAATAGTTCAATGTTTTGTTGAATTTTGTTGTTTTTTTGTTTTGTTTTGTTTTGTTTTTGTTGGAGGGGCACTCGCCTTATGGAAAAATTATTACAAAAATCTCTGAAGTTCAGTGGATAAAATGTTTAAATTAGGCAGCAGAATAGCAACGATCTTATGGTAAATGGTGAAGTTTAAGCACTGTAAAGCAAATGAGCTAAGCCACTCTGCACTATGTTAAAAAAAATAGTGGGGAAGGTATATCTGCAGTTCATGCCTTCTTTAGGAAATGTTTCTAAATGTTATTTAGATTATTGGTTTTTTCCCCTTGGTCTAGAGGGGAGTGTGTGTGTGTGTGTGTGTGTGTGTGTGTACGCATGCGTGTGCACATGCATAGGTGCAACACATGTAATTTCTTCAAGCAGTTATCTAAAGTGATGTCAATGCATGATTTTGTGTCTTGCTCATATGTCTTGGCTCACACAATTATCCACAAGACTGTTGGCTATTCTTGTTGGTCTTGGCATTTATGATATTTGCAGCCTTGGGGAAAATGTAGACCAATATAAGGTACTCTGGGAGATATCCAAAAGACAATGAATACATTGGGCAGAGAGTATTGTCAGAGCAGCTTCTCTTGGCATCTTGTGTGATTGTCCAGGTGGGTTTCACTTCACTTATTTTCAGTTTGTAGCACAATTCTCATCCTCTTCCAAACCACTCTCTATTACATATTTTAACATTGGAATGATTCAGTGCTAAGTCTTAGGAAACTATTCATTGTTATCTACACTTTTCTTTTGTAGGAAACATATCCAATCCTGTGACATTAAATCTACTTTTCCTTTTGTTCTATTTTTGCCTCTAACATGTCCTCTGTACTCCAGACTACAGTGTCCAAATACAGATATCAGGATCTCTAGATGAAGCAGTTTCCTGAAAAAGACAGATGGAACATTATAAATAGATAATTTGAGCAAAGTTTAAGCAATGGACAATTTCAAAGGCTTGACTAAGATCTAGGGACACCATGAGACAGAGTTCAGGGCACTCTGCTAGGACAGAAAGGGAAGAGTGAGGGACAGGTTACTGGACGCTGCAGACAGACTGTGTGCCGAGGCTCCTTCATAGGAACTGTGACCTTAGTTCACAGGAGGTCAAGGGAGGGAGCTGACCCATGGGAATGCTGCAGTAAGGGAGACCAGGGGAGACATATTCCAACTTCACTCTCCTCCCTCCCTCCTTTTGTCTGTGCTTCTTATTGGCAGAACTCTACTAGAAACTGGAAAGTCAGAAAGATATAGATGTAGTCTCAAAGTTACCCTGGAGTACAAAGCAGGATGGAGAAGGTATATGAGAATGGGAACTAGTCATATATATATATATATATATATATATATATATATATATATATGTATATGTATATATACATACACACACACACACACACACACACACACACATATATATATATATATATATATATATACATATATATGTATATTTCAGACAATTACAGGATGGAAATTAAAAGACAGATTGATAAGAGACTGAAAAGGCACAATTGATAGGATTTGATGGTTCTTTAGATGCTGGAAGTTAGGGGAAAAGAGAATGCAAGGATGATGTGGGCATTTCTGACATGTATTACTTTTAGGATGGCAATACCATTTTCAGTGACAGGAAAGGGTATAGAGAGAATTAGGGAAGAAAATGATAAGTGAATTTCTGCACATATTTTAAGACATTTAGTTCAAGTTCCCTATGAAACACTTAATAGAAATGTCCAGTAGAGACATGGATATATGGATTAGAAGCCCAGAAGAAAGAACAGAAATATAAATGTTTGGGAAATTATTAGCATATTAATAGTTATAAAGAAGTGGGATGGATGAGGAAATTAGGTGGGTCAGGGGAGCATTAACCTTAGGTTTGACTGACCTAAGGCTTATATGCTTTACAATACACCTAGCTAATAATAATGATAAAAGGTTTGTTAAAAAATAGATATTTAATACCAACAATAATAGCTGATTTCTAAAGCCCATGTTTTCAGTTCTAAATATCTTCCATGGATGCTTCCTTATTTTTGTTTACTGACTTAATGCCATATGGAGTAAAAACTTCTTTCACAATTAATTTAATTATTTTGAGAGAGAAAGAGAGATAAAGGGAGAAGGGCACAAGAGAAAGAGAGAGAGAGAGAATCCCAAACAGCCTCTGTATAGTCAGCACAGAGCCCCAAGAGGAGCTTAATTCCAAGAACCGTGAGATCATGACCTGAGCAGAAATCAAGAGTCAGACACTTAACTGACTGAGGCACCCAGGCACCCCTGGAGTAAAAGCTTTTTAAAGAAGTTGTAAAGAAAATATATTGAAAATATTATTGGAAGAGAAAATTCCAGGTATTCAAATGGTGCAGTATACTCTGAGTTTTGGAATTAGAATGACTATTCTAGGTCATTTAGTGGCCCCAGAAATCTCACATTTTAAAGGAAAAGGCAAAGGATCAGAGAGTTATATGAATTTGGGAGGCTCATTCCAAAATGATAAAAAAAGTGAAATCTTTAGTTAAGATAAAAACCGATAAGTATATGTCTGGTTTAATTGAGTATCCCCAGTAGAAGAATGTTTATGATGTAAGGTGAATGGGGGGAAGGGGAGAGGCAATAAGTTAAATAATGGGGAGGATGCATTATACATTACACAGTTTAGGCTCTACTTGACATCATGCTGATGATCTGAGCCTCAAAAGATCCATCTCCAATACTCCCACAAAACTGTAATTTTATGCAGACAGAACTGCATTTGTGTTTAAATACAAATACAAGCATATTTATATTTAAAAACTGAAATATGGGAAGCTGCTAAATACATGGATGCTGAAATTGCTAACATTTCATAAGAGACAAAAAAAAAAGGCTCACAGCCTTAATGGAAACTGAACCAAACCCATAGAGAAGCAGATGTTTCCCTTTAGCAAACTTTCAAAGCAGCAGGAACTTGAATTCAGTCAGGAAACTGGCAGAGCCGGCAGAGCCATTTCTAAGTGGCTAGAAGAGTTGCAAGAATGTCCTTGAAGACTCGTGCTCTGGATAAAATGGAAGTGGGGGTTTTGGCAGACTCTGCTGTGGGCTTCCTGCCAGCGACTTTGAAGAGCATGACAGCTAATGTGGCTGCCTGGATAGTTCTTTGGCTGCACCTCTGATTGGAACACATGATTTTGAAAGGACTCCATACAGGAATTCCATTTGGCAAAGGCTTGCTTTTTGGCAAGGATATGGAAAGTCTTCTTGAATAAGCATTGAAGAATAAATTGTGTCTGCCCCAGGATAAAACTTCTGGGGAGTGGGGAAAGAATTAGGAGGTCGATTAGACAGAGGCAGAAAGTTTTCAGAATGGCAAGAGACACTAGAAATTTGCAATCAATCAAAAGGACCTGATTGCAAGGAAAAAATAAATTCAAAGTTCTTCAAAGGATCCAGGAAAAAAAGAAAAAAGGAGCCGGGCTGGCTACTCAGTCACTGCTCTGAATGAGGGAACCAAATAATAAAGATGGTATGTGAGTCACAAATGAGAATATGTACACTTCATTCAAGCAAGCACTTATCTAAAACATTAAAAATATTTTGAATTATGTGAAACAGAGTTTAAAGTGTAGAAACCTGACATCACACTAATCAGAGGGTCATACATGCTGACCTAAATTTGCGAGGCTGTGTTCCTCTGTCACCTGCTGCCTGAACTGTCTTGGGGGACTGGCCGCATTTTGGTTATTAGTATGAATCTAACACAGAACACACCGTGTAGAGTTTTCTGGAACTCTCTCAGTGCCTGACAGTGTCCACATGCCTCCCTGACATGCAACATGTCATCAGGCCCTCGACTCCACCAGCCACACACAACTTCTGATGTGTGAAAAGCAGCGTAGTGAGCACCTTGCCGCTCATTAACAACAAAAGGTCATACTGACTTTTTTTTTCTTTTTAAAGTATGTAATCATGACTGCTTTGAGTCTTTGTGAGAAAGATCATTTCCCTCTGTTTGCCAGGTAAAAATATAAGATGTTTAGTTTAATTTGAATTTAGATAAACAGCAATATATTTTTTTAGTGTAAGTATTCATATTTAACTAGACATTCTGTATTTTTATTTGCTAAATTGGGCAGTGAATTTTAGGGCCAGTTTTATGAATGAGGGAGATCTCTTCACATGGTTCCATTGTCATTAAGTAGATAAATTCACTGAGAGTCCAATAATATAGAGGCCAACTCTCTATGAAATATTGATAGGGAAATTCATGTTTAATCCTTCACCTGGTTTGTGAGTTTATTTACTTTTGAAGAAATGTGTTTTATGACTTGACCTCCAGTGGGGATGCTGAAGGGGTGGCCAGAAGATATGCTGGATAGAAAGAAGAGGGCAAGAAAAAGGGAAAAGGGCAGGAAGAGATAAATGTACATCTTTGGTGATTAAGAGATAAATTTATGAGGTTGAATATCAGTTCTTATAACCTTGTCTCATTTTAATAAAATAAGACCTGTAAGTAGGGTGTTTGGCACCTAGTAAATATAAAAAAACATATTGTCTGTGTCCTGTGAATGATTTTACATCTATCAACATGGGAAATCGGAGAGTGAAATCCGTATCTTTTGCCCCAAGAGCAGTACTCAAAATACAAATGCTTTAAACTGGTATCAGGAAAGAGGGATATTTGATAGTGATTCAGTGAAATAATCAAGGTGCAAAATGTAATTATAGTTTAAAAATTAAATAGACTGCTGCTGTTCTGCTTTCTTAGAAAGTGCTTAATCAAAAGGCAATTTTACCCAGTTACTATAGGGTATTTGACTTCCATGGATAATTGCCTAATGTAAACTCAGAGGACACATATTTACAGTCAGCAGTTTTGAGAAACAATACCACAGAGTATTAAAGTCTTACTTGTGATATCCATCCTCTTCAAGTTTAGTGTACTGAGTACAGAGGATCATTGGGCTCAGAAGATTAAATCTATGAGATTATCTATTAGAATATTTGACTGTAGCAATATCATAAAGTGATATGTTCATTATGAATCTCTGGGGAAAAAAAGTAGTTTAAGCATCTTATTTTTGCTTAGTCTAAAAATAGTTTTTAAGTAAATGGTTCTAATGTGCACCTTGTTTCTAATAGATTATGAGACTGTTAAAGGCAGGGTCTTATCTGTAGGTTACTCCATGTATGATAGATGCACATTGCAAAAATAGTGAATCAAGGAAAATGCAAATTAATAAATAAAATCATTAAGGAAGGAATCAAAGAAAGTCAGTATTCAGCAACTAGAATAATGCTTATGACGTTCATAAATTGTGTGACTAAGCTCCACTGAAATTGCTGAGATATCTCTTCTACTTGCCTTGAAAACTACTAGGCACAATCCCCCCATCCCCCACTGCCACCAAATTCTAAAGAAGTTGACTATCTCTTTGTCCTATCACTTCTCTCACAAAAATGTATAATTTGTATAGGACACTAAATATAGTGAATAATGACATAAAGAAAAAATGAATTCCAATTAGTCATTATAGTTCAATGTTGGGTTTAATATGGATGAGCCTCAGTCTATTTACAAACAGTCCCTGACCTGTATTAGGTGCTCAATAAAGTTTTGTTGAATGAATAAACCAGTAAAGAAAAAAAAATATGCACCAGCTTTTTTCAAATTAGGTTTATAACAAAGATATATACCTTAAAGAGTTTGAAGAGCTCACAACATTTCTTAAGTAGTTGAAATATCTGTCTTCAAATTGTAAGCTTATGGATAAAAGAGCATATTATTTTCCAACCTGTACAATGAGCATGACAGTAGTATCTACTTGATGGTGAAAGGAATTTGTATTTAGAGCACTAGACTAGGTCTGCTGCAGAGTAAGCACACTTATTGTTTTCTGTTGGCTTTTATTATGATGTTAAACAAGTCAAAACTTAAAACTGAGTATATGTGAAAAAGGATTAGTGTGGTAATCCAGAAAAAATTAGCAAAGATAGACAAAAGCCATAAATAAAAATGGTTACTGAGTTATATAATGATTAATTAATTAATGGGCTGTTTGTTTATTTGTTTCAAGTCAATTGTTTCCTAGGACAGCCAAATAAAGGAAAATAAAAAATATCATAAAATAGGATATTGTCTTTAAGCCCTATCCAAAAGAAACACCATTACATTTGCCAACTACCTGTATGTTTCCTTGTGTTGGGATAGATCTGCTGGTTCTCAGGCATACATGACTTATACTAGCCTAAGCTTTCCTACCTTTAGCAATAATTTAGTGTGAGCTCAAAGTAGGAGGCTAGTGGGGCAGTAGAAAGGCTGTTCACTCCTTCCAATTTTATCTCCTAGAAATAAAGGGACAACAAGTATGCATTACTTTCCCTGACTTTACTAGGTCAATCCTCATCTCTTATGGTGATGCTGTCCAGTACAGGAATTACTAGCCATGTGTGGTTATTTAAATGTAAATAAATTAAGATTATATACAGTTTAAAATTAATTTCCTCATTTGCAATCGCCACATTTGAAATGCTAAAATGCTAAATGTTCTTTTAAACAGTGCAGACTTTAAATTCTCTTCTGCAGGACCTGGGTCACTCAGACCGTTAAGCATCTGACTTTGGTTCAGGTCATGATCTCACTGTTAGTAGGTTCGAGCCCCACATCGGGCTCTGTGCTCACAGCTCGGAGCCTACAGCCTGCTTCAGATCATTTGTCTCTAACTCTCTCAGTCCCTTTCCCACTCACACTCTGTCTCTGTCTCTCTCTCTCTCAAAAATGAATAAACATTAAAAATATTTTAATTCTCTTTAAAAGAATGTACCCTAAGTTGAAGTGATACAGGACAAAACCTAAATTCTTCACCTTGTCTGAAATCAAAGCTGAATCAAAAAGTGACTTGAAGAGACAAAACTGACATGCTAGGGAGAGAGGAAGCATTGTCAGTTCATCATGACCTAATATAATTCTGTTATTTATATTATCATGTGCCTGATTCACAGGAACTAAAATGCATAGAATAATGGCATGGGAGTTGATCCTGGTTGTTGTCAAGCGAGGTGGGTTCATTACGAAAAAAGAAGGAAGGTAAAAGAAGGTAAAAGGAATACAGCGGGAATAGACAGAAGAGAAACAGCAATAACTTTATAATTTTGACGAAAGCAGGCACTTAGGTTAATAATAACAAACAGGAGAAAAGCAGATTTTCAACAAAAGTGCTTTATGTGGACAAAATCTACTGAGCTAAGTGCACCTCAAATCCCCCAGCATAAAAGCTCAAAGAGCAAACATTTTTTTTAGTACTGATTCTTTGAGTGTGTACAATACTTCCCTTCATGCAGAATCCAAGCACAGTTGTAAGAATTTAGCTCTTGTCAATCTATCTGCTTCACTCTTTCATCATCATGCCTAGAATAGCAAGGTGAGATCTAGGCAAATTGGGTAGGGAACAGGAGCTGGCTCTGAGAAAATGCATACTGAAATACAGACACTTGAAGGATATTATTTCAGAGTCTAACTGTGCCAAAAAGTAGGTTTATGCAAGGTTGTTTTCCCCTTCTTGAAATTTTAAACTGAGTGATAGAAGAAATTGAGTGATTGGATGGCGATGCTTTGCAGGATGTGGTCATTATATTTATCAGTGCCATATGACAATCAGAACTTCAGGAAATGTGGAATGATTCAAGTGTGTAAATGTGGAAATGACATAATATTTTAGAAAGTTGGATTTGGTTTTGACAGTGGTGAACAAACCGAATTGGCATGGAATGGGGGAGAGCCACAACATAACATAAATACATATTTATTTAAATTAGTGATGTTATTTAAGTGCTATGTTGAGATGGTAAAGTAGAATGAGGGATACAGAATGATGGTGGAATTCTAGAGGGGATGAAGAGGAAAGGTCTTTATCAGGGGTCATTTGAGAAAGGGTCTAAATGGAGCATAGGAAAGTAAACCGTTAGACTTCCTGGAAGACCAACTTTCCAGAAAGAGAAAAGATCACTTGAAGAAGCTATGTTCTCTGGAGAATTTTCAGAACAGCAAGAAGTCTGCTGGGTATGAATCAAATCAAGCAAGGAAAAGAATATGATAAAGTTCAGTTAGAGTCATAGCCAAGAACCTTTCAATATAGGGTATATATTTTTAAATACATGATTAGAAACTGACCATTTCTCAGTATTGCTACAGCTCCTACACTGGTTCAAGACACCACCCTTGCTGGTCTGACTTATTTCAACAACCATCTAACTGCTTCTAACTCATTGCTTTAAAGTCCCATCCCCCCTGCCTTCAATCTGATATTTTACAAAAATAACTCATATCAAGACAACAACACTGTTTAAGACATCCACAAAAAAACAAATTCTTCTCCTAGATATTCTTATAATCTGCATGGATGTCACAATCTTTCCTTGTCTCCTGTTGAGCTCTTCTGCATTCACTCTGGTCCAAGCTCACTGACCTCCTTCTTGATCTTCAAGAATACCATCCATGTGGTATTTAGCCTTGGAACAAGCTTTCCTCAAATATTCCAAATAGCATGTTTTGCTTTCCATTCAGTTCTCTACTCTCATTTTATCTCATCAAAGGGAACGTCTAACACACTACCACCCCTTCCTGCCAGTTTCTAGCCCCTTCCCCCTTTTTACTTTTCTTCATGGAACTTATTAGCACATGACACATTATTAATCAGAGTGTTTGGTTAGGTTACTGTTTATTTTCTGTCTCCTTGTACCAGAATAGAGGCTTCCTGAGAGCAAGATTTTTATTTTATTCATTCTTTATTGCTAAAATCTAGAAATGTAATGGACACATAGATGTTAGCCAGGAGTTTGTTGTTGTTGTTGTTGTTGTTGTTGTTGTTTAAATAAATGAGAAGCTGAGGATGGCAGCAATTCCACTTGCTGATGATTTAGAGGTGAGAATAACAGGGGGATAGAGGAGGACTCCAAGATTTTAATCCTTAGAAACAAAGTCAGTCGCAGCTCCATTCACTGAGATATAAATCCGGGGAGAGGGGGAGCTTGCAGGAAACCATCAGGTGTTCTGGTTGGAAATGTTAACTTTCACTGTTTGAATTAAGTTTAAGGGCAGGTAAGGAAGAAGAGTGAAGCATCAGTACTCTTTCTTGAAGGTGGTTTGAAATAGGCTTAGAAGTATAACACCTACTACAGTATGGTTTGTTTTGGCCAAACATATTTGAACATGGCCTATTGTAGCAGGAAAAAAAAACACTTCAGAAACTAGGGGTTCCTTGAGCACCCTAAGGAGCACATTGAGATACTGAGCATATGAACTACTGTCTTTTCCCCTACTTTCCACTTTAGCCAGAGTAGTTCTCCTGTAATGGGACAACTACTTTAAGTGCTTAATATAATGAACTTAAATAAGTACTTAAAGAATTTCTCTAAATAGTTTTACATGGCTATAAATATTTGAGATTGGAGATCTCAACCTTCTTTTTTAATATTTATTTATTTTTGAGAGACATGGAGACAGAATACAACCAGGGAGGGACAGAAAGAGAGGGAGACACAGAATCCAGAGCTGGCTTCAGGCTCTGAGCTGTTAGCACAGAACCTCACTCAGGGCTTGAACTCACAGACTGCAAGAATCATGACCTGAGCCAAAATCAGACTCTTAACCAACTGAGTCACCCAGGAACCCCAACCTTCTTTTTTTAATGTTTATATATTTATTTTGAGAGAGAGTGAGAGAGAACATATGCTTGCACATGAATGGAGGATGGGCAGAGAGCGAGAGAGAATCCCAAGTAGGCTCCATGCTATTAGTGCAGAGCCTGATGCAGGGGCTTGATCTCATGAACTGACATCACGACTTGAGCCCAAATCAAGAGCTGGATGCTTAAAAGACTGAGCCACCCAGATACCCTTGTAGTTAATGATTTTTATTACAATAAAATATAACTTTGATCTACAAAAAATTGTCAAAATAATCCTCACATACACTCTCTGGGAAAAATAATGTGAACTTTATATGATTAAGAAACATACAGGCATTTTCCCCCATTAATTCAGTCTATAAAGCCTTTGCTTATATGTTGACTCACTTGCTTTTGCTTATATAACTCCCCTCAAGTTCATATTTTTGGTGGGAGGCAGATGGAGAATGTCAAAGACATAACAGACAAAGAATCATGCATCCTTTTATTTTCAGTGAAGAAAGACTCTAGGAAAATTCTCTATCTGGGGCCTAAATTTTCCCCAGAAACACCCAGTAATGACTTTTTTTCCCCTCATGTGAAACAGATGGAATTAATAGAATGAGCTTATTGTTCTTACATAGAATGTACTCGAATTCTAATACCCTTCTAAAAGATTGACTGCATCATCTGCAGAGGAAAAGAAGTATATGTCATCCTATGGGTCTCCTGTTGAAAATCAATTTTCTTATAATTCGTACTTGCTGGCTCTGGAATGATATCTGTAAGAAAATCCAGGGAATAACTCATGTATCAGTGTCCTGAATAAGGTAAAAGAAGATTGGTGTGGGTGTCATTAATTGACTTTAAAGTTGTGTTCGAATATTTCTCTATCTCTGAACAATCTCTGGTCATATTTGTAGACTCTTAGCTGCATGAAGTGGGCAAATATTCTGTGGGCTTTTCTCACTATCAAGAGCTCCATCTTCCCGAAGTGGATCAAATAGTTAGCAAGGAAAAAAAAAATCTATATCACTATATCTACATCTGTATCTATATATCCATCTCTATCTCTCTATCTATAGCTATTTATCATCCATCTCCCTCTTTCACCAGAAGCTTGGAGATAGTGCCAATTATGTAAGGCATTGAAATTGATAAGAAATAAACAGAAGGTAAGTCACTAGACTGAATTAAGTTTCATATTTGGTTTTCATTGTTCTCAAAAGAAGTAGGGAATGTCAAACATAAATTCTTGATGGAGGTTAGTTCTAACATATGTAGCTGCAAAAATTTGGAAATGTTCTAGTTCTGGACCTGAGTGGTGACTTCATTATATTATGTTCTATAACATATATTTATATTAGCTATAATCTCTGTATATAGAATGTTACCATAATAAAGAAAATTAAATAATCAACTTATAATCCTAACTTTAACACACTAGAGTTAGAAAACTTTCATAGACTATTGCTAACTTAAATGCTCGCTGTACATATAATTGGGGGGTGTTGTCTCTTGTTCTAAGAATATAACTCTATGATTATCATGAATGTATTTCATGCAATTTGAATTTTTAACAATCATAAGAAAATGTTGGGGTCCACCCAGCCAGAAGCGCTGTGTGGCCTTTGGGACCCTGCTTCCCCTACTTGAAAATGTGTGTGCTTGACTGCTTGACCTAAGTGGATCAGAGACTGGGGTTAGTTCTCCTATTAATCATGCCACTTGGTAATCATGGTTTCAGTAACTGGGCAGATTTTCTGATTAAAACTTCCTCCCTAGTTACGGGCACCTTACTCACAGACTATTGTTTAAGCCTTTAAGAAAAAATAGCCTTGTCATAAGGTTCGGTTAATAATATCACTATGTACTTAAAACAAACCCCTG
>NC_043707.1:77078425-77102690 GCF_006229205.1 Suricata suricatta
GTGTCCTTGGGTATTAAGTACCATAAACCGTTGCACATATGGGGTGAATTTTTAGAGAGAAAATCACTAGCACCTGGATTGCAGTAACATTCAAAATGTCTTTTGTGTGTTTCCAGCTGGTAATATTTCTGCTCATAGAGAATGTAGGTCTATAGTTAAAGTCTTTTTTCTTTATCCAGACTACCTATCTCCCTTATCACCTTTCTCATCCCTAACTTATGCTTCTTTAATCATAATAAAATTGATTTTACTCTAAATTCTACACAAAACTCCACTGACTTTTTTTTTCATTTTCTGTTTTAATTTATTTACTAAGCTTCATGCTATATACTTGAAGTCTCTTCTAACATTCTTTTTTATGTGATGCTGAATGATACTATAGTTTTTGATATAAAAATTAATGGACCAAATTTGAACTCCTTTTAAAGTTTTATAATAGGAATGACAAATGTCTTCTGGAATCCACAAAGTTTTCCAATTTTAAAATGCTTTTAGGAGACTAAAATATTCTGGGTTGTCTTTATAAATTCAGTGAACAAATAATTAATACAATGCATTCCCCCCCCCCTCAGAACTCATTCCACAATAGTGAATTAAATTGAAGGATTTTTAGAGCCCAACAGAGATGAGAACCCAAGTTCCTTTTTAGAAAGTAAACACATGTCTGTTTTTGAGCTTCCCAATATAGATCACTTCTATTTAAAATTTTCTTCATTAGGTTACTCAACCTATTGCATTTTTTATACTTTTGCTTTCTCTCTTTTAAAAGATAAAAGGAATTATTTTACATATAGGCAGATTTTCTCATAACTCTAATTTATGTTTTTTAATTATTTTTTAAGTTCATCTACTTTGAGACCAGAGGCCAGAGGGAGAGGGAAAGAGAATCTCAAGCAGGCTCCAAGCTGTCAGTACAGAGCCCGATAGAGGGCTTGATCCCATGAGCCACCATATCATGCCCTGAGCTGAAATTAAGAGTCAAACACTTAACTGACTAAGCTACACAGGCACCCCTATTTTTCTCTGTGGTTTAGATCTGTTATTACTGCCAGTTTCCTAAAAATGTATTCTAATTCTTAGATTTAATAAGAACATTAATAATTTGTGTTTCTATAATAATTAAAAATGGTTTCAGGATGCTATACTCAACAGACCTAGATTCTTCAATAGCTTGTATAAATTAACAGCAGCATCCCCTTATGGTTTTGCAAAGAGCCTGTGTTAACTTGGGCCCCCAAGAGGCAGAGGGAATAGTGAAGAAAAGCAAGAGCAGGGGACCCAAGTCCTCTGTCTCTTTTCAAATCATTGCATTACTAATGACTTCTATGTCGTTCAAGATCAAAAAGATGGAGCAAAGCCAGCAGTATTCTAACTGTAATAGACCATGATAATTCAAATGTGTGATTCTAAAAAAGGGTAGAAGGAAAAGTTCATAGAACATCCTCAGGAGTTTGATTTTTAAAAATCTGCCAGAAATCCTATGGGCATGCATGACCTATATGGGACTACTTTGTCTCACAAAAACAGCAACTCACTGGTTAAAGTCAATGAGGGGTCAGAAAAGAAACTTTTTCTTTTCTTTTAATTTTTTAAATGTTTTATTTATTTTTGATACAGAGAGGGACAGAACATGAGAGGGGAAGGGGCAGAGAGAGAGGGAGACACAGAATGGGAAGGAGGCTCCAGGCTCCAGCACAGACCCCAATGCAGGGCTTGAACCCACGAACATGAAATCATGACTTGAGCTGAAGTTGGAGGCCTAACCGACTGAGCCACCCAGGAGCCATGAAACTTTTTCTTTTCAAGCCACAACATCACAACATCCCTCTGTATTTCTTTTATAAACCATTTATGGGCTTTCCTTCTTTTGTTTGCCTTTGCCTGATCTTTCTAGTTGTCAGAGATGATGTTTTACATCTTAGAAGAAACTGTGAGGTACATGATGTCTCAGGTTAGTTGATACACATTCAAATTTCATGCTATTAAATTATTGCAATTATTAATCACTTTACATATAAATTATTTAGTAATTACAAATGCAATGCAGATCTATTCTATGTAAGTCATCAGAGAATAATTTGAGTTTATTTTAAAGGAACATATTTAGACTTCTTTCATAAGAAAAACAATCTACTTGCCAATTTTTGGGAACTAAAACACACACACACAATTTAATGGGATTCTTTCTAAATCTCTTCATAAAAGAGAATTTTTTGCCCTAAGGCAATTTTTCTCTATTAGAGATACTTACCAGATGGCATAAGATCTTCTTCACCGGCAGATTCAGTGGCTATTTGGAAAGTTTCACTGCCACCTGCAGCTGCACCTGCTGTGAGATTTTGCTTATAGATTCTTTGGTGAGTTGGAAAATCTATTGCATAGATTAGTAAAATGAGCCTGATCCTAAAAGCAATTTTCTAGAATAGTTAAGGAGTTTCCTTGGGTAGGAGGGGACTATACTGGCCCCCCATATATTGCATATGTCAGAGTTTGCCATATGATTATTCTTCAGATATGTAGTGAGTTGAAGAGGGAGAAGGAGAAGAAGAAGAAGAAGCAGCAGCAGGAGGAGGAGGAGGAGAAGAAAAAGAAGAGAAGAAGAAGAGAAGAAGGGGAGGGGAGAAAGAGGACAAGGAAGAGGATGGAAGAAGAGGAGAAGAGAGGAAGAGGAAGAGGTGGAAGAGGAGGGAGATGAAGGAGAAGGAGGAGAATGGGGGGGAGGAGGAGTAAGAGAAGAAGAAGAAGACGATGAAGACAAAGATGAAGACGAAGAAGAAGGAGGAGAAGGAGGAGGAGAAAAAGAAGAGAAGAAGGGGAGGAGGAGGAAGAGGACAAGGAAGAGGGTGGAAGAAGAGGAGAAAGAGGAAGAGGAAGAGGTGGAGGAGGAGGGAGATGGAGGAGGAGGAGAAAGAGGGGAGGAGGAGGAGAAAGAGGAGGAGGAGGAGGAGAAAAGAAGGAGAAGGAGAAGAAAGAAGGAAGGAGGAAGAAGAAGAAGAAGAAGAAGAAGAAGAAGAAGGAGGAGGAGGAGGAGGAGGAGGAGGAGGAGGAGGAGGAGAAAGAAGGAAGGAGGAAGAAGAAGAAGGAAGAAGAAGAAGAAGAAGAAGAAGAAGAAGAAGAAGAAGAAGAAGAAGAAG
The DNA here is from genome assembly GCF_006229205.1 of Suricata suricatta. Classification (NCBI taxonomy): domain Eukaryota; kingdom Metazoa; phylum Chordata; class Mammalia; order Carnivora; family Herpestidae; genus Suricata; species Suricata suricatta. Next base: position 77,081,560 of record NC_043707.1, read on the forward strand.
AAGAAGAAGAAGAAGAGGAAGAAGGAGAAGAAGAAAGCTGATTTTGGAATCCTCCACTTTTTTCTCTTTTATAATTTCATCTGCTTCTGGCAGAAAATGTTAAAATTATTTTAGAAATTTAAAAAAGTCCGATCTTTGTCAAGAGTTCTCAAAGCTGCTGGATAATGTGGTCCCAAGCTACATCTTTTGTCTCAGCTTCTACCACTCACCCTAGTTTGTTCTGGCACAACCACTCTGGCCTCTTGAGGATCTTCAAATATACTAAGAATATTCTTGCCTCAGGACCTTTAACATACTCTTCTCTAGGTCTGAAACAGTCATTCCCCAGCTACCTGCACAGCTGGATCCTTTGCTTTATTTAATTGTCTGCTTTAATGTCATCTAAGCAGAGAGGTCCACCCTAAATATTCCTTTAATTATAGCAATGTCCCCTTCCTCCACCCATCATTCTCTATCTCATTGCCCTGATTCCTCAATTTTCTAATTCTCACCACCACCAGATATGTTAGATTTATTTGCATGTCTGTTTATTTTTTTAATGTTTATTTATTTTTGAGAGAGAGAGAGAGAGAGAGAGAGAGAGTACAAGCAGGGAGAAGCAGAGAGAGGAGGAAACCCAGAATCTGAAGCAGACTTCAGGCTCTCAACTGTCAGCACAGAGTCCAATGTAGGACTCGAACCCACCAACCATGAGATCATGACCTGAGCCAAAGTTGGTCGCTTAACTGACTAAGCTACCCAGGCACCCCTACCTGTTCGTGTATTAATGGTCTCTTCCCAAAGAGTATAAGTGTCACAAGTACAATGCTGTGTAGTATTTTGTTTGCGTGGTAAAGCCCCTTTGCAAAGTAGCATTTCACAGATATTTACTTAAGTTAATAATATAATTACATATCAGATTCTGATATAGTTTTTAACAATCATTTTTCTTAGTTTGTTTTTAAAATTAATAAAATGTGATACTTTTTGCAAATTAAATAACCAAAATTGACTTTTCTTTTGTTATGAAATTGACATTTTCAGGAATTGTATAAAGTAGTTACCTAAGCTTTTAGTTAATAATATTTTAATAGTTTGATAATATGGTAGAGTGAGAAAACATATTTTGGTGAAGGTTTATGGAGTTCTTTTCCTATTCATGATCTTATTTATGTAGCCCAAGATTAAAGCTGGACCTTGCCTCCAGTATTAGTAACTCTGCTAGTGTATCTAAAGAACCACTAAGTGAGAGGTTTTAAATGCGATAAAGACAGCCTCAGAGTCACTTAAACTCAAATCAATGTAACTTCCTCTCTTCCTTTTAAATGAGAATTCAGATGAAGACTTGGCAGAATTTTTCCATTTCGAATATTTTTTCCAAAATAATTGAAGAAAGCAATTTGAAGACCCTACATCACTTTTAATAGTTATGCTACAGTTTTGAGAAGAAAAGATTCACCATGTGAAAAACACCCATAGTATGCTCTTAGTGTGTTGTTTTGTGTGTGTTTGTGTGTTTAGTAAGTGTAGATCAAATGCAGTTTGTTTTTCTTTTTTAAAGTAAGAGAGGCCTTATGTGGGAGAAGGGTAGAGGGAGGGAGGGTGAGAGAAAGAGAAAGAGAGAGACAGAAACAGAGAGAATCTTAAGCAGTTTCCATGCTTAGCATGGAGCCCCACACAGGGCTCTTGTCCTATGACCTTGGGATCATAAAGTGAACTGAAATCAAGAGACAAATGCTCAACCAACAGAGCCACCCAGGCACTCAGATGCAATGAAGTTTTAATATTTTTTGGCACTATTATTATGATTTGGATGACCTACAACACATTTTTATTGGTGTTCTATATTTGATTTTTTTTCTTTAGTTAGAAAGTGTTGTTATGCTATGCTAAATTTTTCATATCTTATGTAGTAATTAATATGAATTTCACCTCTATGTGTCATAAAGTAAATTTTTTGGCTTAAACAACTGGTTTATTTTCTTTTTTCTTTTCAAATCTTAGAATTTAAATAAATTCTAGTTGATTAACATACAAAGTTATATTGGTTTCAGAAGTAGAATTCACTGATTCATCACTTACATATAACCCGCAGGGCTCGTCATAACAAATGCGCTACTTAATTTTCATCACCCATCTAGCCTATCCCCTATCTACTTCCCTCCATCAAACCTTACTTTGTCCTTTATCATTAAGGATCTCTTATGGTTTGTTTCTTTCTCTCTTTTTCCCCCATCCCATATGTTGATCTGATTTGTTTCTTAAATTCCACATATGCATGAAATCATGCCATTTTTCTTTCTCCGACTGACATATTTCACTTAGCATGATACTCTAACTCCATTCACAACCTTGCAAATGGCAAGATTTCAGTATTTTTATGGCTGAGTAATATTCTATTGTACCACTCCCTCTTTATCCATTCCTCAATAGGTGGACATTTGGGTTCTCTCCATTGTTTGGCTATTGTTGATAATGCTGCCATAAACATCGGGGGGCATGTACCCCTTCAACTCTTTATTTTTGTATTCATTGGGTAAATAGCTAGTAGTGCAATTCCTGAATCATATGCTAGTTCTATCTTTACTTTTTTGAGGAACCTCCATACTATTTTCCAAAGTGGTTACATTCCCACCAACATTGTAAATGGGTTGCTTTTTCTATGCATCCTCACTCTCACATGCTGAGTCTTGTGTTATTCATTTTAGCCATTCTGATAGGTGTGACAAGGTATCTCACTGTGGTTTTGATTTGTATTTCTCTAATGATGAGGTAATGTTGAGTATCTTTCATGTGTCTGTTAGCCATCTGGATGTCTTTTTAGAAAAGTGTTTAGTCATGTCTTCTGCCCATTTCTTAACTGGATTATTTGTTTTGGGGAGTTGAATTCGGTAAGTTCCTTATATATTTTGGATACTAACCCTTCGTCTGACATGTCATTTGCAAATATCTTCTCCCATTCTCTTGGTTGCCTTTTAGTTTTGCTGATTGTTTCCTTCACAGTGCAGAAGCTTTTTATCTTGATGAAATCCTAATCATTTTTGTTTTTCTTTCCATTGCCTCCCAAGATGTGTCTAGTAAAAAGTTGCTCCAGCTGATGTCACAGAGGTTGCTGCCTGTGTTCTCCTCTGGCACTTTGATGGTTTCCTGGCTCACATTTAGGTCTTTCATCCATTCTGAATTTATTTTTTTTTGTATGGTATAAGGAAGTGGTCTAGTTTCATTCTTCTGCAAGCTGCTCTTCAGTTTTTCCAACACCATTTGTTGAAAAGACTGTCTTTTTTTCAATTAGATATTCTTTCCTGCTTCATTGAAGCAGTTGGCCATAAATTTTTGGGTCCATTTCTGGGTTTTCTATTTTATTTTGTTGATCTATGTGTCTGTTTTTGTGCCAATATCACACTGCCTTGATGGCTACAGTTTTATAATATAACTTGAAATCCAGAATCATGATGCTTCCAGTTTTGTCTTTCTTCTTCAGGATTGCTTTGACTATTTGGAGTCTTTTGTGGTTTCATACAGATTTTAGGATTGTTTATTCTAGCTCTATGAAAAATTTTGGTGGTATTTGGACAGGGGTTGCCATAAATGTGTAGCTTGCTTTGGATAGTATAGGCAATTTTAACAAAGTGTGTTCTTCCATAAAGTAAATTGTTCCCAGTATTTTATTCCTTTCTTCCAAAAATAAATAATTTATAAGAATCAATAGGAAGGTAAGTGGAAATTATCAGAAAAATATGTGTTTTAGTTGTTTGACAATATATAAAGAAATAAACAACATATCAATCCACTTTGAAAAGTAGAACTAAGCTTTTGTTTCGTTTTTTCAGTAAAGTCTACCTCCAGTGTGGGGCTCAAACTCACAACCTGATATCACATCACCCTGCCAACTGAGCCAGCCAAAAGCCTCTTACCAAGTTTCATTTTAATCAGTATTACCTTATTGTGATAATCAAAGGGGAAAAGCCTTTTCAGATTTCTTAAGGATGAAATAATGCAATATAATTTACCATAAATAGCATTAGAAATCATATGGAGCAAGTATAAGTGTTCAGTATTCACTGATTTATTCATTCAGTATGCATTATCAAGAGTTCACTCAATGCTAGTCATAGTCAACAAGTTGCAGTCTAGGGACAAAAATATTATTCATGCTTAAGATATAGCCCTGAATGTAAGAGAACAATGAATGTTTTAGTTGTAAGCAACAGAAAACCAAGCTCACAATGATAATAACAATCTGTTTCTCTTATATAATAAAAGTCTAACTGTGGGTGGATGTCAGTGTGGGTTTCTTGAGTCAATAATGTCAGGATAGGGAAGAATATCTGGTATTTTTCTCATCTGGCCTTCCTAGTAGCAAGAGCTACTGAATTCTGGGCATCTTCTGTTTTAAGGCAAGATAAATAAAGAAAGTAGAAATCAAAAGGAAAGTATAATTTCCTCAGCTACCCCAAGAAATTATTTTACTTACATAATCATGGTGTCATCTTAAACCGCTAACTGTAGGCAAGAAGGGAAAGTAAGTGTTTTGTATCCCCAGCCTCTTTAGTAATGGGAACAAAGGACACAGAGTTTGTTGTGAATTTTTGTGGATTTGATATCCTTCAATACTCTACATTTATTATTGCTTTTTATTCTTAGTTATCACACCTTGAGTGTGGGAACCCAGTCCACATGACTCCCTTATATTTTTGACCTGACTGGTTTAAAAAATGAAAGGTTTCTTTGATTTTCTGTTCTAAAAAGATGTCCTAGAGTTACCATGTACCTTTCCTTCCCCCAGAGTTCGCCATTTCCTTCCTCCAGAGTTAGCCTCCTTCAAAGGGAGGAAAATTGGAGAAGACCCTCTGTCAGGATGTCTATTACTATGGGAAGTGATAAAACTTTCAGAAAACATTACTAAACTAGCAAGAATATTTATATTTATTAATCATTGGTTTATATTTTTAATTTAACAAGAATTTTTATTTAATGTCCTTGATTTTTAATTTTATGTATTTTTATTTGCTTTATTTTAAAAATACTATAAGTTTGGAATTCACTCAGTTAGTTGAGTTGCTTAGAATGCTTTCCACTAATAAATTCATTCCATATATTATCGAACATCTCTTGAAATAAATTGTTGTTTTCTGTGTCTATTGTTGGGGGAGGAAAAAATTTTCCTTCTACCTTCCAAATTACTTAACTGACCCAATAAACATATTAACAACAACAACAACAATAAGACAGATTAACAAGAGAAAAAATAATAATTATATGCATATGGGGCTCCATAAAAATGTGATATCCAAGGATAAGCCTAGCAGTTGAGGATTATTGTGCTGTCTTCAACCAGGAATGGGATTGGCCCCTGAGGCTTCAAAGGGAAGGCAGTAATTCACAAGGTGACAGAAAAAGCTCCTTGGTAATTAGTTAGTTGCCATCCCATACAAATAGCTCATTCAGAAAAACAGAACAAAACAAAACAAAAGAACTATCTCTTCCTAATAGCTTTCTTTCTGAGCCAGGCTCCTCTATGAAATTCATTTTAAGTCCCTTAAGGAAGGCCTTCGGGTTTTTCTGGAGTATCCAGGTTTTGATTGCCTTTAGCAAAAAATGGTCCACATATCAAAGTGGCACATTTTGGGGAGACTTGTTCTGAACCCCTTCACAGTATTACTCTTTTGGTATATGAACAGTTTCATCTATCTCTTTTGTTTTCATCTATAGGATTAAAATAATAAAACATGTGCCTGATTAAAAGTAACGCTGTACAAAGATTTACATAGAAAGTCTTGTTTCCATTGCAGTCCTCCCTCCACATTTCTTTCCTTCCCTAATTTTTATTAGATTATTGATAATTCTTATAGATGTGTGTGTGTGTGTGTGTATTCTGCTTCTTAAACAAAATAGCATATACATTGTATATTCCCCTCACTTTTCCAAAAGCTAGTATATGATACACAGTATTCTGCACTTTGCTTTCTTAAGTTTGCAATGTGGCCTGGTTTTCTCTGCATAATAGTAAACACTATTTTGCAAGATTTCATAGTCGTCCATTGTGTAGATCTGATATTGTAAATCAGTCTTTCTTCCCTGCTTATGTGGGATGTCTCTAAGGTTTTGCTAGTATGAACAAGGCCACAATAAATAATTTTGACCATCTATCATTTCATATTTGGTGTATATGCAAATCCCAATTAGATTCCTCAAACGGGCATTGCTGTGTCAAAGAGTATGTGTGTTTTTAATTTTGAGATATCGCCAATAGTTTTCCACATGGTTTTACAGCAACAACAAAATGGATGGAAGTGCATTCTCACAGCTTTGCCAACAAATATTTGGATTTCAGCCAATTTGCTATGTGAAGAATGTCATCTCAGTACAATTTTAATTTGTATTTATTTTATATGAGAAAGGTGGAACATCTTCTCATTTGTTGGAAGGCTATATATATGGGAGTGTGTGCATATATGAATATATCTTATGAACTGTTTGTATCTTTTACTGTTTTTCTATTTTTTTCTTGTTCTTACCCATTGCTAAAAGGCTCTTTCCCTATTGTGGACATTACCGTTTGGTTGACATATGTGGCAACTATCTTTTCTGGGTATTTTCCCTTTTAGTTTTACTGTCTTTATGGTATTATTTTTGTCATGTATTAATTTTCTGTATTTTTAATATACTAAGTTTTCACAGTTTTTATTTTTCACCCGAAACTCTCCGAATTGAAAATCCACTATGATGAATTTGCATATGTGCCATAGCAAAAACATTAAAGAAACTCATGAGAATTAGTTAGAGAATGTGGAATGCACTGCTGTCATGTCTCAGCTGTTGTCCCTGGAGGATCTCACCTCCTGCCAGGAATGTTTATATGTTCTAACTCTCACTAACCTTTATCCACTGTTGCTGCGATGTGCCTGTCGGATTTCTCTTGCCATCAAATCTCACTCGAGCACTTCTTCAAGTGGTAAACATTACATTTTTAAAGTTGTCTTTTTGTTTATTTTGTTAAGTGTTTCTTGGATTTATTTCACATTCAAAACAAACGATTTCATGAAGTTTATTTGCATGACAGCTTACATGCATTACAATATAAAAATAAAGCATAGTTTGTATAGAATACCATAGAAAATCACTACATACTGGACACAAACATGCCAGCCAGTATGTTCATTTAATGTTAAACTATTAGATAATTGATGTTTTAAATGCTTTATGTTATGCAGATGTCTTTGGAGGGTTGTTTTATTACTGTTTTAGAGTGTTTATTGACATTTGGGTAAATTAGATGGAGGTTTTGGATAGGCTGGTTGTATTATTCTTATTTCTACTTAATATAATGGAATATAGACTCTCTCTACCTGAAAACGTGGCATTCAGCATGTTTTTCAGGATGGATTAAATTCAGATAAAAAGGTTATTTGTACTTGTACAATCTCTCTTTTTTCTCTCTTTTTTTTCTTTCTTTCCTTCTATCCTTCCTTTCTTTTCTTTCTTTTCTTTCCTTCTTTTTCTTTCTCTCTCTCCCTCTCTCTCTTTCCTTCTTTCTATTCTTTCTTTCCTTCTGACCTTCCTTCCTTCCTTTCTTCTCTTTCCTTTCCTTCCTTCTCTCTCTCTCTCTCTCTCTCTCTCTCTCTCTCTCTCTCTCTCTCTCTCTCTCTCTCCGATACATTTGGGATTTACTCTGGTGTTTGGTATGATCTATAGTTCCAGGGTTTTTTTTTGTCCTTTTTACATACAACTACCTAGTTGTCCCAACTCCATTTAATAATAGACTCCATCTTTACTGAACTTCTTTGGGGTTGTGTAAAGTTATATTCACCTATGTGCTTGTGTACATCCATTTCTTAAGCATTATTTTTCTTTGATGTTCTTCTCATTCTCCTTACCACCCATAAGAAATTTTAATAATTCTTAGAACTTTATCTTCTATGTGCTAGCAAGTCTCAAATATAAACTTCCAGCCCAGTTTTTTCTCAAACACCATATCCACATACCTAGTTATATACATTACTGCTCTACTATCCTAAAGGAATCTCAGCCTCAGAATGTCCATAACTTAGTCAAACTTCTTCCTCCTGCATGTCCAATATTCAGTATCTTCTTTGTCAGTTAATTGCATCACCTCAAATAAAGTTGGTCAAATATTTACTTCCTCACTCCTCAACTGCATCCATATCTGACCATTAAGTATGTTCTCTCTTTTTTATTTCTGAAAAGTTGTCAAAACTATTCAATTCTCTCCACTGTCATTGCTACTATCCTTACCATGAAATCATAAGGTGGACTATTGCTCTTCCTTTGCTAATTTTTGTACCATTCCACATTGTGTCACACACAAAGATCATTTTAAGTTGGTATCTGATCATGCCATTTCCCAGTCATAGTCCTTTAATGGACTTAACCATACAATAAATTCTGATATATTTTATGTGATTTATAATGCTTCTCATGATATGTTAATCCCTATCTCACCCATCGTATTTAAACTTCTGACATAAGGATTTCTTTCAAGTCCTGGAACACATCATGTTTTTTTACTTTGGAAACTGTACATTTAGTATCCTCATTTCCAGCAGTAGTCATGCACCCCTTGTTCATTTTCTTGGCTAAAACTAATTTTTAAGTCTCAATTTAAAAAAATTTAACATTTATTTATTTTTGAGATACAGAGAGAGACAGATCATGAACAGGGGAGGGGCAGAGAGAAAGGGACACACAGAATCAGAAGCAGGCTCCAGGCTCTGAGCTGTCAGCACAGAGCCCAGGCTTGGGGCTTGAACCCACGAACTGTGAGATCATGACCTGAGCTGAAGTCGGATGCTCAACCGACTGAGTCACCCAGGCACCCCAAATCTTAACTTTAAATGACATTTCTCAAGGAAGCATTCACCAATTTGTTCCTTCAGTAAATATATATAAAGATCTAAGTATGTATCAAGCATGCTTTGAGACTCTGGGGACACAACATTTTACAAAATCTTATGGAAACCATGTTCTAGTATGGAGCATTTACATTAGAAGTAGGATATATACAAAAGAAGAGTTTAGGAGTGAGATTCATGCTACATACATAGATTTGGTTATTATCAAGCTGTAAGCATATAGGTAGTAGTCCAAACTATGTATTTATGTGTTTTGTTACCTAAGACTGCTTTGTAATTAAAAGCCAAATAAAAAATTCAATCGCAGGCAAAAATAAAGCCTGAGATAGCACCAATATGTAAGTTCATGAATTGAATTTTGTACTTACATTTCCTTTTCTTGTTTGTCCTTTAATAATTATTTGAGCATCTCCTCTCCCTCATTTTTTTTCCTGCCAGTTCCAGGATATATTTTAACATAGTGGAAGGTAACATTTAAGACTTTTATTTTCTACACTCAAAGTGCTGATCACATTGAGTTGGATAACTATTTGTCACTTACTTATCTAGCTAGATTAGTATTGATAGAGGACAGGTATGTAAAGTTAAGGTCTGAACTTAGAAAATTCTGTTGGAAAACTGATTCAGGTGACATAAAGTAGTAGAAAAAAAGTAGGTTAAAAGTGGCAGATATTGGTAGCTAAATTATTTTTTAAAAGTTTTGATTACTACATAACTTATTTTTCCCCATAATTCTCAATTTAGTTAACATACAGTGTCTTCTTGCTTCAGGAGTAGAACCCGGTGATTCATCTCTTACATATGATGTCCAGTGCTCATCCCCCAAATGCCCTCCTTAATTTATCCATCACCCATTTAACCCATCCCCATCCCCATCAACCCTCAATTTGTTCTCTGTATTTAAGAGTTTTATGGTTTGCCTCCCTCTCTGTTTTTATCTTATTTTTCCTTTCCTTTCCCTATGCCCATCTTTTAACTTCTCATTTCTTTCTCTTATCTATTATTGTCCCTAATCCTTGTTCATTCAGCCCTATTATGTAACAACACATTTCATTTCCCTTTTGAAGAGCTGCTATATCATTATTCTTTAGAATATAAATATAATCCACTTTGGGACACAGGACTTGATACTGAAGGTACCGTAGGCTCTTCTCTGTTGTAAGCATGAAAACCAGGGTGAGACTAATGTCACTGACAGGCAGATATTGAACCCTACCGAAGACCTTTTTCAATGAAAATAATCAAAAACACATGTGTGAAAAAGAAAAACTGGCACTTCAGGGTCCACAGGGCAGTAGCTTGTGGCAATTTAGCAAGGCAATAAACAGCTTTAAATAAAACTAAATTTTATTAATGAGCTAAGAATTCTGGATTTCCCCATAGGAGCTACATGTTCATCAAGCACTGGGAAACATTCTGAGTATTGGAGAAAAGGAGATGCTAGTGGACTCAGAAAGCAGTTCTACTGCTTTTGCTTTTTAATTGAACAAATGCCCTGCTGAAATTGGAGTCACAGAAATATTGTGACTTATTTTCCTTATAATATCAAGAAGAGTTTTAGTGTAGACTATGGTAAATTCTTATCATTTTATTCCAATACTGAACCAGAGCTTCTAGAAATGATAAGAATTCAGGGTTTTAGGATTCATTTGCAAATGGATCAATTATTTTTGAGAACACTGACTTTTAATCCTGTCTCTAGAGAGACCCTGCCCTCAAATCTTTGTCTTGCCCTGCCCTAGCCATACCAATGCCTCTGCGTTTCCCTTTGCATCTAAAATCCATTGCTAACGCTGCTGACTCAACTGATTCACTATCTCTGTGTAGACACAGCCAGTGTGTTTACTCCTGTGTATATTATATTAACCTACTGAGGTGGGAAGTGATAGAGTAGGCAGGCATGACTTCAAGGGAGGAAAATGGCATCCATAAATATGAGGGAGAATAATGCAATGCAAATTGATGATCAGAACAACAGTGCTGTGAATGATGCACCCACAAAATGAAAAAAATATATATACTCTGCAATTGCTACACTCCCCATGCTTGATCTTGCATGCTGTTTAGCTACCTTTGAACATTTTGAGGGACAAAGCTAAGAACAAAAGATTTAGAACACCCCAATAGGCAAATCCTTGCCTGGCTTGTCAAATTGTATGTACTTACTTCACAATTTATCACAGCTGGTATTCCTGACCTGACTCCAGGCTAAGAGATTCAAGAGCAGCATGTTCCTATACCTTAGCATACTCACCTATAGAGATATTTGATAGCTTCTTTGGAAAAGTGTATCATGCGCAAAGACAAAATAACTAAGAGGTTTTAACCTCATAAATGCTGAAATATAATTTACTTTATATTTATTTTTATTTTGATCATGTGTTTCGCTTCACATGTACTTTTATGTTTTGTTCAGCTAGATTATGAATCCTATAGTGTATGGACGTCACCTACAATGTCTAGCAAGGTACCAGCCACCAAATGCTACTACATGCAACTGTGTAAAGTTAAATATGTGGAAAATGAGGCTCGTGTTTTTATGGATAGCTTCAATGATTGTGTACTAACCACTAAATGCTAGACACTATGCTATGTCCTTGAGATGCGAACATGAAGAAAAGGCTCCAATTCATGGGAATTTATTTATTTTTGTCTGTTTCTCCATAAGTAATACTATATGCAAGGAACTACAGGTTGATTGGAGAATCAGACATTGTTCCTATACTTATGAACTTGTGAAGCTTGTTCTCTGGGATGAACACAAGCATTATGGATTTTTAATTTTAATTATAATTTGATCATGCTGCAAACAAATATATGAATGTGTATCAGGGGAATGAGCCATAATCTGGAATGTTGTAGCATAATGTGGTTTTGTTTGTTCGTTTGCTGTGCATTTTAGAAAGTGATGTTTGAGTTGATCTTTAAAGACTGAAAGTATGAATAGGTTGTAGGAAAGAGAACATTCCAAACAGGCTATGGTTTCTGTACATATCATGAAAAGGAAAGAAGATGGAAAAATGTGAGTCTTAAAAAAAAAATCTAATGTGGTTGAAAGAGCTTCATGAGAAAGGTGGTTCAAATGTCATAGCCATTAACAAATGTCTACAAAGATACTTCTTAACCCTCATTTAAATCAAACAAGCCACAATTTCATTTTAATCATGCTGCCAACATAATTATGAGTCAGTGCTGTCAAATATTCTTGCACAGTAGCTATTAGCATTCTGGCATTCTTATGAAAATATTTAGATTAAATTATACAAGAATAGACAACATGCAAAATGGGTAAGAACTCTTCAGATTCCATCTATAAATTCTCATGTATTAGACTAGGTCAGCCTCGCACAGACACACATTGCACTAAACCCAGTGTCTTCCTCAGACTCACTGAAGTATGTATCACTGCTGACTCCTACTCGGCTTCCTTCAACTCTCCTGACACTGTTTTATCAAAACCCTTGGATCCCTCTCTTAATACTGTCATAAATATTTGGAACACTGGGACAGTTGATAACATTTATAATAAAATTAAACTTCAATTGAAATTATTAACAGATTGGGTGGAAAAATAGAGGAATTGCAATAGTCAGAGCTTGCTTGGATCTAAAGTTTAACATGGTGGTCAAAACCAGCCCCCTGGAGCTACCTGTCTACATTTGGCAAGACATCATTATTTTTCTTTGCCTTAAATATTTCATATGGAGATGGATGGCAAAGGTTTGAGGGGGATCTCTGATTTTCTATTTTCACTGAACAAAATATAAGTAAGTAGATTCAAAAATTACTTTTATTTTTCATTGAGAGAAATAGAAGGAAAATCTAAATTTCCTGACTTCTAGTACCATTTTCTTCTCCTCATATTTAGCTATCATTGGAGATTATATACTTTTTCTCATTATCTACATTTAGTGGACTGTTTCCATTTCATGCTTGGGTAAATTGATTTTTGATAATAACTTTTAATTAACCTTACTTCCCTCCTCCCTAATGATTTTGTTATTTGGAATTTTATTCAGCAAAATTTGACCCTTTTGACTATTTCATCCATAATTAACTTTACATTTAGCATTCCTGCTAATGTACACTCTGAGGTTTTATTATTATTATTATTAAAAATCTGTTTAGCACACATTTATTTGCAGTTAGCATGAATTATGTGAATTCATACTATAACCTCTCACAGTTTTCAGCACTTGCTTCTTTTCTCTTCCTTGCTTCTTATTTTCCCTCTTCTGGTTTTTAACATTCAGCTTATTTGCAAACTCTTCTTTCATAAGAAGTGGACTTTATGATTTATAAGTCATGTCTTTCATGTTTACCTTTACTGCAAAGTTCTAGAAATATAAAAGACACCCAAAAATATTTAATGATTCAGAGCACTTATAGTTACTGAGCACCTACTATGTGCAAACTGTCATAACTGCTCAAAGTATAGTATATTGCTTAATTATCAAAGTAATTCAGATCACATTATGAATTATTTAAAATTTGCATTGCTTTCAAGAAATTTTTAGTTTTACTGTTTTTTAACTTAAATGTATGTGGTACTATTTTTTAATGTTAATTTATTTTTGAGAGAGAGAGAAAGAGTGCTCTAGTTGGAGAGGAGCAGATAAAGAAGGAAATACAGGATCCAATTCGGGCTCTGTGCTGACAACAGAGAGGCAGGTGTGGAGCTGAACTCAAGCTGTGAGATCACGACCTGAGCTGAAGCCAGAGATTTAACCAACTGAGCCACCTATGCACCCCTAAATGTGGAACTATTTTAAAACAAATCTTTTCTGGATGGAAGAAAAGAGTTGAGAATAGGGGAGCTTGTCTATCTTTGTATCCCAAACCCTTAGAATTTAACAGATGCCTTAAATAACTTAAGGAACTCTACTTGTCTCAATGCAATATTTATTGATTTATCAGCTACTATACACCAGTTATTTAAAAATCTCCAACTTCAATTTTTGTCTTGGATCACAGGGGTTTAATTGATGGGAATTTAAAAAATTCTTTATATTTTTAGGATGATCTTTGGTAGAAAAAGGGAGGGGACAACTTTTTTGTTTTAGTATTTTACTCCAAGCAAAGAGTAAACTCTAACGACAGAAGACACGTGGACAGAAGGCTGCATATGCTCTGAATCAGTATCCAATATATGCTGTTTCTCTGATAGCCATGACTGAGAGGCCAAGAAAATAAGAGGTGGAAATAGGAAAGACACCACTCACTGTTACCCCTACAGACCCACTAGTAAAATTTTGCTGCTTATTCTCACACCGTATGCTCTGCTGCCCTAGAGATCTAAGTTCCAGAAGGAGCAATGCTCGGAGACATAACAATAATTTCATTGAACTGGAAATTAAGACTGCCACTTGGCTATTTTGAGCTCCTCATGCTTCTGAATAATCAGGCAAAAAAGGAAATTACTGGATTGGTTGGAGTGATTGATTCTGACCACCAAAAGAAAATTAGACTCCTACTTAACGGTTATAAAAAAAAAGTATGTCTGAAATACATCCCTTAGGGCATCCCTTAGGGTTACTAAATAGGTTTTGGACTCAATTCCAACGTGTGTGGGGGAGGACGAGTTCTTCACAACCCATGAAGAAATGCTCAGGACACCAGCCTGGTATCCTACAATTCACCCAGTTCTAACACTACCCAGAAATAGCATCAGATTCATGAGTAAAGGGCTCAGTACCACAGAACCGCCATTCACTTCAGATGTCAGTGGCAATTCCAGGTAGTTTCTGGTACTGCTGATGGCTGGCTATCAATTAGACGTTCCCCAAAACTCCCTCTTTGGGTTTGATTAGTTTGCTAGAGTGGCTCACAGATCTCAGAAAACCTGTTTATTCACTAGACCATTGTTTATTACAAAAAATATTAAAACCAAATCACAGCCAGATGAAGAGATTCATAGGGTGAAGTTCAGAGCAAAAGAGCTCTGTCCTCATTAAGTTTGGGTTCCAGTATGGTGGCTTGTGGAAACTTTCTGGCTCCCCAACTTGGAAGTTTCCAAAAGTAGTCATTAACATAAACCACACTGTGGTGTAAAGGGGCTTGTTATAAATAACAAGATACTCATTTCACCTTAGTGGCTTTGAAGCCTTTTCCAGAACAAAAGAATAAGAGGACAAATACAACACAAGATGCTCTCATTGCTCCTATCACTGATGAAATTCCAACGATTTGGGGAGTTATGAGGCAGGAACAGAGGACAAAGACCAAATATGTATGAGAAATATACTTTGGACATCTGATTAACCAAATACATATTTCTTATAAATCATAATGCCACAGTTACCATATGTTATGATTAAGGTCAATGAAGAACTACAATAATTCCATTCAAGCATGACTATCAGTGACCCAATTCCTTAGGGAATAAAGGTTTGCACCACATCACAGGTAAAGGACTGCTACCAGATGAGGTGCTTCTGTAAGGCAAAAAAGGAATATAGACACCCAACATCACTACACATCAGGGAGAATGCAAATCAAATCACAATGATATATATCACCCATCAGAATGGCTAATATCAAAACAACAAGAAATAACAAGTGTTCATGAAGATTTGGAGGAAAAAATGTCCTCTTGTACTGTTGATGGGAATATAAATTGATGTAGCCATTGTGGAAAATAGTATGGGGTTCCTTAAAAAATTAAAGATTAAAATACTATATTAGTATACTATACTATATTAGTATACTATACTATAAAATACTATGCTAGCCAGACATAACAAAAAGAGAAAGGACACAAATAAATAAAATCATGAATAAAAGAGGAGAGATTACAACCAATACAACAGAAATACAAGCAATTATAAGAAAATATTATTAAAGATTATATGCCAACAAATTGGACAATCTGGAAGAAACTGATAAGTTCCTAGAAACATATAAACTACCAAAACTGAAATAAAGGGAAATAGAATATTTGAACAGGCCATTACCCAAAAAGACCTTGAATCAGTAATCAAAAATCTTCCACAAAACAGGAGTCCACAGACAGATGACTTCCCAGGGGAATTCTATCAAACATTTAGAGAAGAGTTAATACCTGTTCTCAAACTCTTACAAAAAAATAGAAATGGAAGAAAATTCCCAAACTCATTCTATGAGGCCAGCATTACCTTCCAAAGCCAGACCAAGAATCCACTAAAAAGAAGAATATCAGGCCTTTATGAAAGTGGATGTTAAAATTCTCACCAAGATACTAGTAAATTGAATCCAACAGTACATTAAAAGAATTGTTCACCATGATTAAGTGGGATTTATTCCTGGGTTGCAAGAGTGGTTTAATATCTGCAAATCAATCAATATGCTACACCACATTAATAAAAAAAAAAAAGGATAAAGACTACATCATTCTCTCAATAGATGCAGAAAAAGCATTTGGCCTAGAAGAGCATCCATTTTTGATAAAAACTCTCAACAAAGTAGGGATAGAAGGAACATACCTCAACATCATAAAAGCCACATATGAAAGACCCACAGCTAATATCATCCTCAAATGGGAAAAACTGAGACCTTTTCCTCCAAGATCTGGAACAAGGCAAGGATGTCCACTCTCCCTCTCATCACTGTTATTTAGCATAGGACTAGAGGTCCTAGCCTCAGAAATCACACAACAAAAAGAAATAAAAAGGCATTCAAAGTGACAAGGGATAAGTCAAACTTTCATTATTTGCAGATGACATGATATTCTATGTAGAAAACTGGAAAACTCCAGAAGTTGTTAGAACCAATACACGAATTCAGCAAAGTCAGGGAATACAAAGTCAATGTACAGAAATCTGTTGCATTTCTATATGCCAATAATGAAGCCGCAGAAAGAGAAATTGAGGAAATGATCCCATTTATATTGCACCAAAAACCTAGAAATAAACCTAAACAAAGAAGTAAAATCTGTACTCTGAAAACTATAGAAAGCTTATGAAAAAAATTGAAGAAGACAAGAAGAAATGGAAAAGCATTCCATCCTCATGGATTGGAAAAAAATTGTTAAAATGTCGATACAACCCAAAACAATCTACACATTTAATGCAATCCCTATCAAAATACTACCAGCATTTTTTCAGAGCTAGAATAAACAACCCTAAAATTTGTATGGAACCACAAAATACTGCAAATAGCCAAAGCACTCTTGAAATATAAAAGCAAAGCTGTAAGCATCACAATTACGGACTTCAAGCTATCTTACAAAGTTGTGGTCATCAGCACAGTATGGTATTGACACATACCATACTGTGACATACAGATCAATGGAATAGAATAGAAAACCCGGAAATGGACCCACAACTATATGGTCAACTAATATTTGACAAAGACTATCCAACTATCGACAAAGAGTGTTTGGAAAATTGGACAGCTACATGCAAAAGAAAAACTGGTCCACTTTATCACCCCAAACAAAAAAAAACAAATAAGTTCAAAATGGAAGGAAGACCTAAATTTGAAACAGAAAACCATCAAAATCCCAGAGAAGAGCACAGGCAGCAACCTCTGTGACCTCAGCTGGAACAGCTTCTTACTAGACACATTTCTTGAGGCAATGAAAACAAAAACAAAAATGAACTATTGGGACTTCATCAAGGTAAAAAGCTTCTACATAGCAAAGGAAACAATCAACAAAAGTGAAAGGCAGCTGATGGAATGGAAGATGGTATTTGCAAATGACATATTAGATAAAGGGTTAGTATTCAAAATGTTGAAGAATTTACCAGACTCAACAGCTCAGAAATTCACAAATAATCCAGTTAAGAAATGGGCACATGACATTAATTTAGACACTTTTTCAAAGAAAACATCCAGATGGCAAAGTGACACATGAAAAGATTCTCAACATCACTCATCATCAGGGAAATACAAATCAAGACCATGATGGATACCACCTCACACCTGTCAGAATGGCTAAAATGAGCAACACAGGAAGAAACAGGTGTTGGCGAGGATGAAGAGCAAGGGGAACCCTCTTGCACTGTCAGTGGGAATGCAAATTGGTGCAGCCACTCTGAAAACAGCATGGAGGTCCCTCAAAAGTTAAAAATTGCTATGACCCAGCAATTTCACTATAGGTATTTACCCCAAGGACACAAAAATACTGATTTAAAGGGGCACATGCATCCTAATGCTTATAGCAGTATTATCAACAGTAATCAAATTATGGAAAGAGCTCTTCTATTGACTGATGAATGGATAAAGAAGAAGTGATATCTATATATAGATATATATACACACACATATATACACAGATATAGATATTATATCTATCATACACACACACACACACACACACACACACACACACACACACGGAATATTACTCAGCCATAAAAAATGAAAATGTGCCATTTGCAATGACATGGATGGAGGTAGAGTGTACTATCCTAAGAAAAATAAGTCATAAATTCACACATATGGGGATTTAAGAAACAAAACAGATAAACATGAGAGAATTTAAAAAACATGATGCAACCTCCCAAAACATACTCTTAACTATAGAGAACAAACTAAGGGTTTTTGGAGGGGAGGTGGATGGGGGAGTGTCTAAATGGATGATGGGTGTGAAGGAGGTCACTTGTGATGAGCACTGGGTGTTTTATGTAAGTGATGAACCAATGTCTTCTACTTCTGAAACCAATATTACACTATATGTTAACTAACTAGAATTTAAATGAAAACTGAAAAAAACATAAAAAGTTAACTGTTTCATTTCTTATTTCCAAAAAATAAAATTATAAACAGCTTAACAGTTTAGTTTTTATATAGCTTTACATTTGCATATGTTTTTGAATAACTATAGTATTAATTCTCATTAAGTAACTAAATAGAATAAATCAAGGGTCAATTGTCATTAAAATTTTTTTAATGTTTTTTTAAATTTATTTTTGAGACAGAGAGAGACAGAGCATGAGCAGGGAGGGGAAGAGAGAGAGGGAGACACAGGATCAGAAGCAGGCTACAGGCTCTGAGCCGTCAGCACAGAGCCCGATGCGGGGCTTGAACCCATGCACATGAGATCATGACCTGAGCCAAAGTTGGAGGCTTAACCGACTGAGCTACCCAGGCATCCCTAATTGTCATTCTTAAATCAAATGAAATATATACTGAATTACTCATTAGGGGTAGATAGTAAGTGCCATTACGGATTTGTTTTATTTTTAAATACTTTCTTCTTTAAAATAAATCTCCACAATATTTTAATTATTGGAAATTCTCTAATGATAAGAGATAAGAATGGATTTTTAATTGGCTAGTTATTTGAAAAGTGTTAAGAACTATTACTTCTTCTATACTTTTACCTGAAGGCAGGTATACAGAGTGGTTTGCTATATGAAACCAAATTCAGCCCATAGTATCTTTTTAAAATGTATTTGCTTTTAAGTCATTTGTATACATACTAGTCATTTTTTAATACATAACTAGTAATCCAATAACCACTTTTGGCCTTTACACACTTTGAAGTCAAATCTCCCTGAGGATTTTTATTTGATTTACAAGTGTAATTTGTTTGAAAATATAACAGATTTCCCTTTCTTGAAATGGCTTACGTTAGAAAAGGAAATAAATGCTAATAGGAACACAGATGGAGGCTGCAGTACTGGGAAAATCAACTCTGAGTACATTCATTGACAAGAATATATTATGTGTGACTTTTAGACTATACATTCACACAATTTAAGGAAAAAGAGGGGTTGGAAGGAAAGGAGGCATTCCACAAAGCTAAAGCTTTTACTTTTTAAATCAGTAATGTTTTTCTATTTGTGTGTATGTATGTATGTTTTTTTCATTTTATGAGAGATTTGAGGTGGCTAAATCAAAACATTTTGAAAATAGCCTGTTGAAGTGAGCAAAATAACCATTAAGTAATAATCAATAGCTAATTTTATTTCTTAAAATTATTCCACTAGATTAGTCTTTGAAAACAAAAATAACAAGAGTGTTAATCAATTAGTCATTTTTATTCTAAATTAAAAGGTAAAGCTTGAGAAAAAAGTTACTCTCATGAGATAATAGATATATAATTATCACTATAAAATAGGGATTTTCAATAAAGGTGAAATTGACCCGGGAAAAAGACTGTCCTGGGAGGGTGAAAAAAACTTAGATATTAAAATATTTTTGTCCCTCCATAGCTGAAATCTATGAATTCCTGAGTGTTTAATATTTTTTGTTAGTGTTGTGGTAATTTCTTTTTACAGATAATAATGAAAAAGATTGAGAAACACTGTTATAGAGTATGTCAAAGTTTTAATGGTATAAAATAATATTTAAAAGCAAAATATTTATTTGTGAAACATAAAACACATGTGTATTAAGATTTACTTTTGAGTAGTTGCCATGACATACCTCAGATAGTCTTTAGGCTAATTTCAAATCTACTCCTTCAAGAGAAAGAAAGAGAGAGAGTGAGTGAAAGAGAGAGAAAGAGAGAGAGAGAGGGGAAGAAAGAAAGAAAGAAAGAAAGAAAGAAAGAAAGAAAGCAAGCAAGCATAAAGAGAAAGAAAGAAAAATAGTGCTGTGAAAGTAGTACAAAGGTAGATTGATAGATAAATATTTAAAGGCATTATTTCATCTCTTCTCACCTGGTTTCAGTGTTTTCTAATATGTGAATTAAAATATCTACAGAGAAAATATTTCTAAATATTATTAATTCTTTAAGTCTCAGATTGATTAAACTAATTTTATTAATGCAGAAAAAAGAAAACTAAATAAAATAAGGAGACTAGATAGAAACTCTTTTAAGGAACCTTTAATCCTTTTTTATAAATCCAAAATTTTTATATATACTTTTCATAAGAAATTTTGGATTTTTTTTTCAATTTTTTAATAATGGAGCAACACTGACATCCAGTAGTTAAGTGAATCCCAGCAACATTTTTAGTATTGATAGAAATGTGTAATCAGAACAGAGATGCCCACACATAGAACACACTCTGCATCAATGACACTGGGCTTCTAGAATATTCTTTTGCATTTTTCTTGTCCTGTTTTGAATAATTTTAAAACATAGTTTGAGTTGAAAGTTAATGCTTTTGCTTGACTTATTCTAACTCTCCATATGATATTCTATGTTCCAGTGAATCACTCATCATCAGTTTATTCCCTAAAGTTCTGCTTCCAAAGTTCAACATCATAGTGCAAAAAAATCACGGTTTTGGATTTTTCAGCCCTACTTCCAGGAGAGGGGAGTGAGGCAATAGATTAGAAAATGAAATTATGAAATAAAGACTAATGACAGAAGGGAAATGTAATGTCATATTTGTCTTCATATCT
>NC_043707.1:77102790-77103885 GCF_006229205.1 Suricata suricatta
GATGTCTGCCTTTTAATCTCCAGACTCTGAATATATTAGGTTATATGACGAAAGGGAATTACAGTTGAAGATGTAATTAAGGTTGCTAATCAGTGGACCTTAAAATAGTAAGAGTATTCTGGGTCATCTAAGTGGGCCCACTGTAACCAAAAGACCCTTAATTGTTAAAGGAGAAGGTAGAAGAAGGAGAATGCAAGAGATCTCATGGGGAGGTGGACTCATCCCAAGGTCACTGGCTTTGAAGATTGAGAAATGAGGCCACAGGCTGAAGAATGTGAGCAGCCTCCAAAAGCTGGAAAAGGCAAGGAAAAAATTCTGTGAAAGAACAGCCCTGCACACCTTGATTTTAGTTCATTGAGACACATTTCAGACTACTGACTTCCAGTCCTACAAAATTTGTGGTAACTTGTTACCGCAGCAATAGGGGACTAATACAGATTAAGTTCAACAGAGAAACAGATTTGTAAATGGGAGGAACATTTGAAAAACTCTTCTAAAAATTAATAGGGAATATTAAAGAAACATTGCAAGATAGAGAAATGACAAAATCAAGACAAGAGACCTGGGGAAGGAGAATGTGCTTCTATTTGCAGGGGAAGAAACTGAGGGTCTGAAAGGTTAAATCATGCTGTGGGTGACAGTACTGTCAGTGGACTCACTTTGTCACAGATGATCTGTTCCCAGTGCCAGAGCTCTCTGGTGACAACCGCCTCCCTACGGAAAGAGCTCATCAGAGAACCAGAGTAGTCACATCTCAGCTCCCCGTTTTCCCTAGAGTTGTCCAATTATTTACTCTGTTGTGTAACTTTTTATGGAACTTACCTGTATTGACGAAGATCACGTATGCATTAGCTTCGCTACTCTCCTCACCTCACCAAGAATGCAAACCCCTTACGAACAGAAAGCTTTTTCATCACTGTATGTCCAGCACTTAAACCCATGTCTGATCCATAGTAGGCCACAACATTTTTGTGAAGAAAATTTGCAGACTATTAACTATGTCTAAGCCTGGGAACATTCTTCTGAGGTCACCCTCACTGCTTATATAATGAGGATTAAAATAGACTTCAGGGAATCTTGCTAGCAGTCAGTTTA
>NC_043707.1:77103985-77138175 GCF_006229205.1 Suricata suricatta
TATATTGGTCTTAAATTTATGAAATTAAATTATATAATATATAGTTTTATCAAATACTAACATACACATGAATGAGATCAATTATATATGATATTTAGTTTATATATGTGTGTATGTGTATAGAGATTCATTTGAATGGCTTTCTCATTATTTTTTAAACTTCTGATTCTTTATTATTTTATTTTATTTTATTTTATTTTATTTTATTTATTTTTATCATTATGTTAAGTGTACTCTTTAATCTCCAGCACTTATTTCACAATCCCTCCACCCTTCTCCAGTCTGGTGTTTGTGCTCTATAGTTAAGAGTCTGTTTCTTGGTCCCTCTCTCTCTCTCTCTCTCTCTCTGTCTCTCTCTCTCTTTTGCTCATTCATTTTGTTAAATTCCTGAATTTAAAAATAAATAGATAAATAAGACCATGGTAACTAGCACTGTACCTTTTTGCTCACCCTAAACAATTATAGAACTATTAAGAACGTTTGAGACAGATACAATCAGATAATAGAACTGTAGCACTGAGGTCCTTGAGAGAAGGGAAGCGAGCCCCAGTTATCCCTGATTCTTTGACAAGGCGGGTCTAACCATGTGCCATCTACAAGGCAAGCATGGTAGTCTTCCTGAGCTGAGAGGAAAGCTAAAGACTTCAGAAGTGCTGTGTGTGTTGTGTATAGAGAGCCAGAGAGCAGGGAGCTGTGTAGATGGGCAAGACCCAGAAGTCTATGTCAGGGCTCCCTATGAGTTGTTGGCTACATATGTCCAGGGCAAGATTCTGAAAAGCGAAAAGCGTAAGTATTTACGGAGACTGCCTGAGGCTGAGACCAGCTGGAGATGACATGGGTGATAGGGAAGTTCTTTGTCTGCCAGAGTAAAAAAACCTGAGTTAGCACCTTACACCTTCAGCTGAGATCCTTAGAGAGGCCAAACTTAGAAGAACCGCCTTCTGCTGTAAGGGCCATGCCTTGGGACAAATAGCAAAAACAAAATAGACCTACTGTAGCAAAGAATAAAATCAAGCTTGGAGAATTTTAAGACTATCCCCTAGGAATTTAATTGCCTGCCAGGACACTATTCAATACCCTTTAAGAGAATAGAGTGAAGTCCAAACCTGCTAAGTTGTATAATGCAAAGTATTTTACATATAATCAAGATTGCTTGTATGAAAAAGCGAAAAAATAAATAAAATAAAGAAATAAAATTAAAAGCAAGTAATTCAGGAAACTAGTAAGCCAAATGATGAAATTAATAGCAAAGAACTTTAAACTAACCATAAATAAACCCCACAACTTAAAAGATTGACATCATGAGAGAAAGGATAGAGAATCTTAATGGAGAAATGATAACCAAAAAATAAATCTAAATGGAAATTCTAAAATTGAAAAAAATCAATATATAAATTGAATACTTGGTTGGGTGGAACTTAACAGCTAATTGAACAGTCAGCAGAATAGATCAATAGATCAATACAAAGGTGATTGGTAGAAATGATCTAACATTAAAACAGATTAGTAGCATCCATCTGATGAGCAGAGGAAAAAGGAAAAAATATGAAAAGAACTGCAAGTGACATGAAGGACAATATCAAGCAAACTAATATATGCATAATTTTAGCCTCAGAAGTAAAGAATGCAATTCAGGAAAATGGTTAAAGTAATAATAAATGACAGTTTCCCTAATTTAGCAACAAACATCAATGTAGAATTCCAAGAAGAAAAGCATTCCTCAGCACTTCACAATCAAACTACTAAAAAAACAAGGGTAAAGAGAAAATCTTAAAAGCATCCAGGAGGGAGGGGGGAAAGGAAGGGAAGGGAAGAAAGGAAGGAAGGAAGGGTGAAAGGGAGAGGAGAGAGAGAAGAGAGAGAGAGAGAGAGAGAGAGAGAGAGAGAGAAAGTAGGGGAAAGAGAGAAAGAAAGTATCTTACCCCGAGCAGTGTAGGCAGAGGTTCAGAAGGCCAAGATATTCTATGTCCAACAGAATCATTCTCAAAAAATTGGGGTAAAATAATGACATTTCAGATAATTAAATGTGTAAAGACTTTGACACAAGACATATACTACAAGAGATATTGATAGGAAATACTACTGTATGGAACATTTGAATTTACGGATAGGCATAAGGGGTACTAGAGATGGTAAATGTGTATGTAAATGTAAAAAAAACTTTTTAGTTAATTTCAAAGATAACTATTTGTAAAGCAAAAATAACACTATTTTGTGAAACGTATAAATGGTCATAAAATATTCTCAATTTTTTTAAAAGTAGAAGATATATCTAAAAATCTTACACTGAGAGTAAAATAAGATGCTAAAATATTCATTTAATCAAAAACAAGCCAGGAAATGACATCAACAGGAAGAGTAGGGTAAGAGTCTTCAAAATCTACCTCTCAGTTAAAACATCAAGAACACTGGCAAAGGGGCACCTATGTGCTCAGTCAGTTAAATATTTGATTCTGGATCTCAGCTCAGGGCTTGATCTCAAGGTTGTGAGTTCAAGCCTCATGTTGGAATCTGTGCTAGATGTGAAACTTACTTTAAAAAGGGGGGCGGGAGGAGCTCCTGGTTGGTTAAGCGTCTGACTTCAGCTCTGGTCATGATCTTGCAGTTCATGAGTTCCATCCTCGCTTGCCTCTGGCTCTGGTTCAGAGCCTAGAGCCTGCTTTGATTCTCTCTCTCTCTCTCTCTCTCTCTCTCTCTCTCTCTCTCTCTCTCTCTCAAGAATAAACATTAAAAAAAGAACAGGCTAAAAAATGGAAAATGATTTTTTCAAAGGTTTGAAAAAATCTGAAGAGCATTTATTTCAGAAAAACAGCAGACTCTTTGTTAAAGTAATGAAACTTGTGTCTTTCTAATTTGCTCTATACCATTCTCTTTTCCCTAAATTCATTGGTGGTCTTTTTTTTAATGTAAAATATTATTATTATTAAGGTATGGAGAGGCCAACAGATAAAGAGTTGATGTTTGTTGAAAAGACAGGTGTAACTCACAGTTCCAGGAAAAGGAGGCACTCATGCCGTGCAAAACCAGAAAATGAAGCATCTAAGTTCTTTAGGATACAAAAAGCATGAGAGGAAAATATGGACAAGAGCTTTTATTGTGGTTTCTATGGGAAGAAATGGGCAAGGCAAAGTAAGTTGGCTTAGGATTGACTAGGGAAGGAGATGTCTTTAGTGTCTGATACCTAGTCCTCTGCTGGTTAGGGCAGAAATACACACCTAGATATCAGAGTCAAACTGGAAAGACAAAGACAGAGACAATATAGACAGCTTCAAGAGAGGAGCACCTCATCATGTATTAACATCCTGCTCTCTTCTTTCCTATATGGATTCTTTATGGAAATGATATTTGAATGGAATATTTAAAGGTGAGTAGAAATTAGTTTTTATTTCACATTAACTATTAATTGACTCACCTCTGAGCTCCAAGTGTCACACTCAAGGATGTGTCTATCTTGTTTACTAATATAGTTATAGTGCCTGACCATAGCTTGTGCCCAATCAATGAGCCTTTCACTCAGTCGACTAAGAAGGGTTTCCATAAGTAGTATTTAAAAACAAAATTAGTTGTAGAGGAACTATGAAGGAATAATTCCAAGTTTTACATTTCACACATAGGAGACAAGGTGTATTTATAGAGTCTTGAAAAATAAACAAATGTATTTTCTAAATAGCTGGAATGGAATATGACCTAAAAATGGCTTTATGTTTTGTTAATAGAGCATAAAGCCCATAAGTTATTTTTCTGTCAGAAATGTCATTTTTGTACGTGTTTTCTTATTGTGGCCAAGGAATATTATTTTGGAAAGCTATATTCCTGATCGTTATTTATATACATATACATATGTGTATGTATATGTATATATATATATATATATATATATATATATATATGTAAGTGTGTATGTGTGTGTGTGTGTGGGTGTGTGTACTGTCCTGATGGGTAGGAAAAAATTATGTTTTTTTAAGGAGATTTTTGAACATGAACTTTTCCTTTAATGTTTTCTAAAAATATTCCTAAGGTTTTGATTGTTTGTTTCTTGTATTACTAAGCTTATTTAGCTTGATATTTGGGCACGTTTATTACTGGTAATTATAACTCAAAATAGCCAAGCTGTTGTGTTTATAGCAACATGTAGATTATTGCTAATATAATTTTGACATTTAATGAATCTGGCAATTTTTACAAACACGTATGCCAGGCACATCTTTTCATTACTGCCTAAGCCTCATTAATATGATGATTTTGTCAAGCATCTTGACTGACAAGTTAAATATTT
Organism: Suricata suricatta; assembly: GCF_006229205.1. Taxonomy (NCBI): domain Eukaryota; kingdom Metazoa; phylum Chordata; class Mammalia; order Carnivora; family Herpestidae; genus Suricata; species Suricata suricatta. The sequence goes on from NC_043707.1 coordinate 77,108,262, forward strand.
CTGCCACACTCATGTAAGTTGTAAGAACAAAAACAGTGAAGAGGGAAGCTCTCCTTCTTTGCTCCTAATTAATCAGGTATTATCTTACCATTGTTGTTTTCCAGGTACTACATGTTTTTCAGGTCCAATAAAGTAAATGTGCTATTGACAAATAGTGTTTTCACTCTCTGGCTAAGCTCTATGGGAGGTTACTTCCATAGGATATTCAATATCTCTTCAGCCACAACCACATTTAATTCAATTATACGTTACAGAGATCTAAAGCTATATTCTTTTAAACAGTCCTTGGAGTGCTATTGTGTAGATGACAGATAGCAACATAGTTCCAATAAAAAGACAATCAAGAATTAGCTTTAATCGATAGAAAAATATCTATTGAATTATGGTCTACAGAAAATGTTCCATTTAAGACCATTATATTATGCAGTGTACACCAAAGGACCATTCTGGAGGAATTAGCAATTCTTTCATAACCAATATAATAAAATATCTTCTCTCCTATTTAATCAACTTCTTTGTTAAGTATATAATTATTCACATAATACTGAACACAGTGAGTGATATATATATATGCATATAGAGGCAGTGTGGAATGAGCCTTACCATTTTGTCTGTGTGTTCCTATCATTTTACAGTGGGAAACTGATGAAAATAGGATTAAATATCTTGACAGTATCAGCTAACAAATCATTCCTAGTACTGGAGCTGAAAGCACTTCTTTCTAGTTTTTCTTGCCATTTCTTATTCCATTTTAGGAAGAAATTAATATTTATAGATTATAATAAAATAAAGCTGTATAGTTTGCTTCTTATTTGGAAGTGTGAACAGGCACAATAAAATGTAAACCAAGAACTATTTCGTTTTATGGTATTGGTGCCAACAGTTGGTTTTGTGGGGCTTAAGCCTTCCATCACCATCGATCCTATTCAGTATCTCTGATATGTGGTCTGTGTCTCTTGCGCAAACTATTCAAGACAGTCACTTAGTGCTTCCTCAATCCAATTGCATGCGCAGTCCAACTGTATGTCTTCTGTGAAAAGCCTAGAAATGTAGCTGTTGTTTGTTAAAAGAAAATAGACTGACTGATCAAATGTGCTTCAGAAGGAAAGAGGGGGTTAAATTTTCATGTTCTTTAGAACTAATTTCTTTCAGCATGCCCTATATGCTGATGGAGAAAACTGCCTCTTGAATATTACCCATCTTCTCATGTATTTCATGTAGCCCATGCAATGCCCTCGTAGGTTAGAAATTAGGATTTTGTTTGGTGGATTTCCTTTTTTTTAATTAATTAATTTATTTTGAGAGAGAGAGAGAGTGAAAGAGCATGCATGCACCTGTGTGTACACCAGGGGAGGGGAAGAGGCAGAGGGAGAGAGAATCCCAAGCAGGTTTCATTTCATCCTGTTAGGCAGAGCGCAATGGGGGCTCCATCCCATGAACCAAGAGAACCTGAGCCCAAATCAAGAGTTGTGTGCTTACCTACTTGAGCCACCCAGGCTCCCCTTGGTCAATTCCTTTTAATAAAACCAGTTCTATCAGGTTTGTCATCAAAAAAATTAAAGACAAAACAAAATGACAACTAAGTTTATATTTCTCCAAATTTGAGTGTGGATAGAACAACAAGGTTCTGAAATAGGTCTCAAACAAATACAGGTATAGATTTGTTTTGTGTGCTTGAAATGTATCATGTAATTAATAATATGGTGTTCATCACACTCAGTTACTACACTAACTTATTGTCATGTGCTGGTTTAAGCATTATATGTAGTTAGTGTTGTTTAATCATTCCTAGACCCCTGTGAAATTCTTTCACAATCGTATGATGACTTTATCAAAGGTTGTGCTTACTTAGTGCTAATAACAGCTAATTCATACCTATCAGTTAAAATCTCTTCCTATATTAACTATACATACATGAACTAAATTAATTACCAAACCAATGTTATGATGTAAATATTATCCCTCTATATAACTGAGAATCTGAGACACAGAACGTTAAGTGGTTTATCCAAGATCATCTTGTAAGAAACTGGTTGAGTCAAAATTGGCTTCAAATTCCAATATTGTAGTTACTCAGGATCACATTAGGAAAGTCCCTTAGAAGGGCACAGTCATGATCCACCGTCCACCTACAATCTAGTGAAAGAGTGTAGAACTTCGGCCACAGAGATTGGTAAACCTCTACTCAATCACATAAAAATTGAATCATATGACATTGGTCACTTTCCCATGTAAAACATGGAGATCATTTTGATGAATGAGTGAGATTTTCCTTTATGGGTATAAGCTCAGCACAGTGTCAAATACACAGTAGTTGCCAAACAATGACAGTCGATAATATATATTATGTTAATAATACATATTTGTACAGCAGGAAATTAAATGATTTGGATGGCCTATGCACCTGTTTAGAAGAGAATGTGTTGAGGCGACAGATCATGCACACAAGGAATGTAATTAGTAGCTGTGCTACATCGTATAAAGCTGAATGTGGAAATCATGCCTTATTCCTTTTATACTACTGCTTAGAAGCTATCTAGCATATTAAGCAGTGTCCAGTACATCATTGTTGAAATAAACTGAGCCCTCACTATCATGCATGTATTTTTTGCTATGAATAAAATCTACCTATTTAAACAAATAAAAAATTCATGTATTTGGTGTAAATTAGAACAGGTTGTTAGTCAAAGAGACTTAAACATACCTATGCTGAGTTCCTTTTTCTCTCCTTAAAGCAGTCAGGAAGTATTCCTTAGTCCTCACAGAAAACTGGATTCTGGACTTAAGCGGAATGTGACCGGATGGGCCACTGGGGCAAATGGAGGGCGGGCGGCTTCGGGCTCCCTGTTACCCCTCCCGGAATGATTCATTCCCATGCTGTCACTCCATTGTCAGGATCAACTAGATTCTACATAATACTTATAGTTCCTTAAGAAATATTTTTCTCCAAATGCTAGGCAGAGGCTAGATTTTTGTAGTCAGTCAGGGAGGAGACAGAAGAAAGAATTTTCCTTCCTTTTTTGGCAGTCCATTTCGTTCTCGCTCTATATATCATTTCGTTTTATAGAAGTAGAAAAGAACAAATGAGCAAGTGAATTTTAAATTACTAGTTACCTTTCCCTTACACTTAACCTTTACAAAGTTGCTTAGAACCAGTTAATTAACCCAATTCGTGATTGCAATGGTCACGCTGAGCGGCCATGTGAGTACATGTTAATCTAGGATTCTCTCAGTAGAGGACCAATTTGTTGTTCTTGTTCAACAACTTAGAAATTAGACTACATATAAATAGAGTGGAATTTATGTTTTAAAACACCTTTATTTTTTTTTCTTTAATGCTTTGCTTCTAACTTCTTTAAAATTTTGTAAAAAAAAATATTTTCTCCTGTTCAAATACACTTTCATTTTGTTATGGCTTGCTTATTAGCATTTTTTTCCTCAGTGTTTGTTCTGATAAATGTTTATTATTGTGATTACCGAAATTTTCAGTCCTAGTCTATTCATTTTCCAATGAGGGTACTAATGTCCATGGAGAATTGGTGAAAACCTTACACTCCACAAGTTAGTGACTGGTTAAATGTTTAGATGAATAATGGCCGATCTGTGATCAGATTTCATATAGCTTAAGTTCCATTTTTTTCTTGAATAAAATTTATAATAAAAATGTATCAAGGGGCTCCTGGATGGCTCAGTTGGTTAAGCCAACCTCAGCTCAGGTCATGATCTCATGGTTCATGAGTTCGAGCTGGGTGTCAGGCTCTGTGCTGACAGCTTGGAGCTTGGGACCTGCTTCAGATTCTGTGTCTCCCTTTCTCTCTGCCCCTTTTCTGCTTGTGCTCTGTGTGCTTCTCTCTCAAAACTAAATAAATGTTAAAAAATATCAAAATAATCACTAAATTATTATACTTTAAATCATGGAATATATTTCTTTAAAATATAAATATATAATTTAGCTTATAAAATTTGCTATGTGTTCATCATATTGTATCTTGATTTTTATATTTTTAGTCCTCTCAAAAATAACAATTTGCAATCATCAAGATATGTGAGTAAAATATCTTCTTTGTAATTAACTCTAAATCATTTTATGTAATTTTACTGAACACTCCTAAGAAAGTATATCCTATGACGACTTGATGGAAATTGTTAATATATATATATATACATATAGTATATAAATGCACATAAATAAGTTGTTTGATGATATCACATTAACAACATTATACAGGGTATGTATGTGTATACAAATATCTGTATCTACATATATCTACCTTCTGAAATTAAACTAATAAGAATTGACAAGATTATTTTATGAGTCATTCTGTCAAAATGTATCCTGTTCTCTCCATGACCCTGAGTGGATTACATTAACTTCTCAGAAAATTATTTGGCATTTCACAAATAGTCTCATTCAACGATTTTCGGGCAATGCTTTTTAGGAAAATCTTGGGAGAACAGAAACAAAGATGGGGGAAAAAGAATCAGAAAATATCTATTATAATTTTCTTTGAAAGCAATAGTTGTTTTATTTCCAAAAAGATTAACTTCCAAAAATATTTCCTAGGATAAATGACAGGAAAGAGCTCAAGTCTTATCAGTAGGGTGTGTGTTATTATTTTAAGGAGGATAATCAGGTGGGATTTATCAGCATTACAGTTCAGAAAATTTATGGCAAAGTCTACAGGCAAATCACACTACTGAACAAAACTTATCTAATGAAGAAAACAACAACACATATTCCCGTTGAACTGAATGCTGTAGAGGAAGGAAGGCATCTGTTCACATAGGGAACCTGAGGGATGTTTAAAATGACCTTTAAATAAACTGGCAATGGCTACTATGTATGCATTTGCAGGAGGGACAGTATGGAACACCTGTGATCAGTACATAAGTTTAACCACAGGTGTACAAATAAAAATCATCCCAAAATTTTAAAAATGCAATATAACTTATTTAGTCTTGGAATTAACAAACTGCATTCAGTACTTATCACTTTAACTAAATAGAGAAAGATACGTGATTATAATTTTGTTGCATGAAATACTCCAGGTGATTATTATGTTTATTGAGCCAACACAAAATTGTGTTTTCTCTGGATCCCTTTACCTTATGTTGCAATTATCACCTAGCAGTGAGAAGAAAGGAAACAGTGAAGAAAACCCCTCAAAACCATGTGTATTTACCTAATAACGTAGCTTCAATGTTTATAAAGTAAAATTTGGTGGAAACAAATGAATAAAGAAACGTTGGGCATTTTAATATGCCTCTCTAAATATCATATAGAATGAGAAGAAAAACTAGTAAATTAGTAAGCATATTGATAGTTTGAAAAATATTTACTAACTTTAGCTGGTTAACCTATATAAATGTGAATTCTTTTTAAGTACTCATGGACATTTACCAAAATAGACAAAACCAGTTAAATTAGTAACTGATCTCTGGTGACAAAAATCATAATAGTGGTTATCCTTAGGGTAAGTTGAGAGGGAAGGGCACAGAGAAGCCTCTGGAAGGCTACAAATGTCCTGTATTTTCTTATGAGTAGTGTTTCCACAATAGCACACAAATGTACAAATTCATGAATTTGTGTAACTCTGTGTGATTGTATGTAACTTGTGCCACAATGAAAAATAAACAAGGATCTAGAGTTCTACCCACATTAAAATAACATTTGTGTGCTGGACACTGAAGGTTCTCCATCTTTTCCTCATTCTTAGATCTAATAAATAAAGAAATGGGAAAAGATATAAGCTATTTTATGAATTGTAATCACTAAGATTGATTTTATATGTGTGTGTGTTTAATGCCACATTTCTTGACTAAAAATTAACTATATGTGGTTGTCTGTTATACTGGTAATCCCAAACAAACCATGCCTCTATGAATTTTTTATTTAATTTGGGCTGAGACTGTGATTTGCTTTAAGAAACAGAATGTAGTATAAGGGATACTGACCCAAGTGAAAGTTTGGGCCTATGCTTTATGAAGTCCTGGTAGCTTCCAATTCTCCCTGCCTAGAAACCCTGATGAACCGAGAAGGCTAGCGGTTCTACTGGGGAGAGCACACAGAGCAAGCCCAGACAGAGGTCATATAAAGTGGGAGAAGACCATAACCACGAAGAAAGAAAGACCGAAGCCCAGCTGTTCCAGGGTCCTAGCTAAGCCCAGTCTCTAGCCAACCGAGTGCTTGAATACATCCATTCAGAAAACACTCGCAAGCTGGCCAGCTAAAACAACCCCTCAGCTAAATCGAGCTCAGATTGTAGAATTGTGAGCAGATAAAATACTTGGTTTTTAAAGTACTAAAATGTAGGGTGGTTTGTTATGCAAGAATAGATAACCAAAACACTGTATCATTAACTTAGCTTGGGGTTTGATGTTAAGTATGATAATTAGGCAGACCTGAAATGGAATGGGCATTGGGGTTGCCATGAGAGGGAGAGACTTTTATGTTCACCTCAAGTAAGAGTGATGAAGCATATAATGGATTTTGAGTCTTTTAAAATCTAGCCTGAATTTCTATCAAAAGAATTCTCTTTATCTTAATTGGAGTTGAGTTAGTATTATGTTTGCAAAATAGCCACAGGGAGGCCTACTGACCTAGCTTTTGTATAGGAAGTCAAAGTGTGAATCTCAATTTCACGGGCATTGAAGAAGTTCCCAGCTTGTGTGTTTGAATCCAGAGGCTGGCATATTTAAAGACCTTTTATGTTGTGATATTAGGATAATATAAGAGGAAAGTAAAACAATGTGTATTCCACAAAGGATAATGTTTCTTTATTTGCTTGGATAATTCAGAGAGAAAAGAAATTCCAAATTGCATAAACAGGAAATAGTATAAATATGCCAGAGAAAGTACAAGGCACCCAGTTATATTTGAACTTGAGATAAACAAGGAAAAAATTTATTATAAGTACATCCTATGCAGTAATTATAACATACTTACACTAAAAATTATTTCTTTCTTTATATAAATTTCAAATTTAACTGGTCTCTGCTATTTTTATTGGCTACATCTGGCAGCCCTAAAATAGTAGTAAAGTCAAGTCAGGTGGCAGAAGGCGGAATGGGATGGAGGGGTGTGATAAGTGGTAGAGGAAGAATCAGAGAAGTAGACAGAGAAACAATGGAGTAAGGATTTCAGAGAAAAGAAGTAGAGTCGTTGTTTTGGAAATGGAAAAATAAACATGTTAGCAAAAGATAACAATATTTCAGGAGAGTATAAAATGTGTGGTCAGGAAGATACAAAAATATCACTCCATTATTGTCGATTACTGATCTCCGCTTCCTCTTGTGTTGCCCAGCTGATGGGGAACAGAAATTATACAATTCATGGCATCTTGTTTTTTTCCCCTTTGCTTAACTTGTCTTTGCGATGACTCAAGCTACTCCCAGAATATATGAACAGCGTAATCTTTCAGATTTTACCCTTTTCAATTCACCCTCCTTGAGATAGTGCTTAGTGGGGATATGAGACCTGACCGTGATGGGGGAGAGGAGCACCCACATGCTGGCTGTCAGTTGAAACACCTGTTTTCATCTGTGTCTGCATCTGCATGTTGTCTTCTGTTCTTGCCAGACTTGCTGCTGGTGTAAAGAGCCTTTCCTGGAGAAGTGCATGCCCGCCCTGTGGCCGAGGGCTGACCCTTACTCCTTCACACTGTGGGCTTCTCTTAGATACCTACACCCAGTAAGAAAGAGGCAGGAATCAGGACTTTTACACTCCCACATTTCAAAGGAGAAGATTTGGCCAGAAATTTATGAAAACTAATTTATACATAATTCCACTTCTATAAAATAGTCTAGACTTTGAGTGGAATTATTTTCTATTTTTTATTTGAAAACATAATGGTACTAAGAAATAAGTAAAGATCAAAAATTTATAAAAATGCAGGTAATTTTTTAATATCTACTGACAGATGGCCTCCATAGATTGTGCATTTACTCTCTGTGCTTTGCTCCCACCAATCTTCTTCATTCCATATAAACTTAGTGTTTACCTGGGGGTATATCAATAGTTTATGAGTTTGATTTTAAATAAGAATCCCTGTGTGGTGGCATAGTGAGACTTATTTTTCTGCTTCTTAAAATGTAATCAGTACCCCAAATCAATATTGCTATTCTTTTAAAAGTCTAAGTTTTCATGTTAAGAAAAAGCTGATGCTTTATTAGTCTAGGGAAAAAAAAATGTTCCTTTTGAAACATTAAAAAACACAAACATCTTAAATATTCATTAGAAACTATTAATGCTGAAGGGAGATCTGGCTGCTATAAATATTCTATACAGAACCTCATGTCTTTTGAAAGGTAAACTTAATTTTTCTGTGACAAAATATTAAAAGACAAAAATGGATAAGTATGTATTTTGAATTTAGTAATGCTTTGTGAGTCTACACAAAGCATTGCAGAATTTTAACTCTGAGGGCTGATTTTTTTCATAGTTAAGTCATTAAAATGTATTTTTTATTTGGTAGCGAACTTGTATTCTAGCCAAACAGCTGCGTCTATGAGCTGCCAGAGTCGGTCTTCACACTCTCAGGTTATTCGATTAAATTGCTATATACATAAGAGACTTTCCACAGAGTGATTAAAAAGTGGACAGGGTAATGTTAATTATACTGTTCTCAGAAGAGAAGTCACGCAGAGAAAAATCTTTGCTGAGGTTTTAATACATTATTTGTTATTTTTACAACAACATTTGGCTCAAGGAACAAAATGCAAGTTATAAGAAAGCACTAGATTATTTAAGGATGACATTACTACTTTTTAATTGATTTTGAAGGACTTTTTAATTAATTACATCATGGATCCTCACAGCAGCCATATGCTAGAGAAATGGGGAGTATTTCCCAGATTTCATCCATTAGGTGAGGAAGCGAGCACAATCAACTTTATGAGCAAATGTCAAATGTAAGTGGCACCGTGGGCCTCAGATTTACCCTGCTCGCTGTCTAGTACTCTAGAACCTACTTTCATTTTTCTAATTGCTGTGGGTTTAAAGTGTTTAAATTTATATTCTTTTTGGGGGTGCCTGGGTGACTCAGTGTTAAGTGTCTGACTGTCGCTCAGGTCATGATCTTATTACGGTTTGTGAGTTTGACCCCCCAGCTCAGAGCCCGGAGCCTGCTTCAGATTCTGTGTCTCCATCTCTCTTTGCCCCTCCCCCACTCATGCTCCATCTCTCTCTGTGTCTCATAAATAAATTTTAAAAAATTTTAAATAAACATATATTTAAATTGAAGTATAGTTGACACACAACGTTACATTAGTTTCAGGTGTACAACATAGTGATTTGACAAGTCCACATGTTTCGCTCTGCTCACCACAAATGTAACTACCATCTGTCCCCATACGCCACTATTACAATACCATTGACTATATTCTCTCTGCTGGGCCTTTTATTTCCAAGACTTACTCATGTCACAACTGGAAGCCAGTGCCCCACCCCACTCCTCTCCACCCATTTTGCACATCATCTTACCCCGTCCTCTCTGGCAACCATCAGTTTGTATTTATGAGTCTGTTTCTATTAAATTTATTTTCTTGGTTTTTTAAATAGTTTTACCTGGAGTGTATTAGAAAAAGGACTGTATCGAATACACCAATACACACTTAGTGAATCAGAATTTCAAATTTAAGGCCAAGATTGAAATGACCTTATTATAGAAATTGGAAATGAAAGTTAGAAATCTTCTTCTGTTTCATCTTTAACTGAGGGGAAAGGCAAAGCTACATAAGTTTGGTGGAGTATTCTTTTCAAATAGAATCATGATCACACTAGATATTACACATAAAACAGCAAAGGCAGAACCAACAGCCAAAAGTGACATCTGCCAAACTCGGTGAAACAACAGCTTTGTCTTTCAAATCAAAGCTAAACTCTGTAGGGGGAAAACTTATTTTGTGTTAAATAGAGTCCTAAAGTATTATGCAATTGGCAAAATTTACTATGCATTTATGGTATTATGAGTTTACTGTATTTGGGTTTGTTCAAATAATTTCACATATCTAGTAGAAATTGTATCTTATGTGATGATTTAATCTAACCACAGCTGCAGCAATATAAATTACACTTAAGACTATGCTGATTGATTATAATCAGTTGTAATCATGTCTTATAATTACATTGCATTCTAGAGGCAGAGGCTGTTTAAGCCTACTCAGCACTGAGCTATATAAAGAAGATTATTTGTTACTTCTGACAGGCTCAGTCAACATTCAAAATTGCCTGCAAACAATAAGTTTTATTAAATTTATTGTCCAGGCATCAAATAAGTTTCTTGATTTATCCACAAAAGTTTAAATGGAATTGTAAGCCAGTCTAAAGCTTATTAACTACTATTTATATCAAAAATATCTTAATCCTTAAAAACATTCGTAATTCAGAGTATGGAATACATTGATGTATCACTTTTAGGTACATTGTACTTCAAAGTATGCACAAAGTTTTTTACCTAAAAAACAATCAACTGAGAAGATTGAAAGTATGAGGGGGTATAGATGAATCAAAGTTGGCAGAATATTGATAACTTACTAAAGAAGGGACATGACCCATAAAGATTTATTATACTATTCTATTTAGTGTGTATATGCTTAAATTTTCCAAATTAATAGTTAGATAGATAGATAGACATGTTAGATTTCTCCCATAATAAAACTGAACCAACCTTATAAAAACATATAATATTCACTCTCGTAGACTCTGGGTCTAGAGTTCTTTCTTGTCTAGCAAGAAAGTGGGATGCAGGATTAAATTTGAGAGATGGCTAATGTTCAGGAAAAGACAAGAGCCCTGAATAAGGGTCCTTGCCCTGGTTCTATTAGGATCAGAAGGCTTACAAACATGGTGATGGACGTGCACAAAGAGACAATAAATCTGTGAACATTAAATCGTAGACGTGAGGGAAAGGGGGTCTTGAAGATATTTGAGGCTAGGAGTTTGGGTTAATACAAAACAAAATCCTGGAGCCAGGTAGCAGGGGGCAGGGGAAGGTTGTTTATAGCAGACATGAGACACCACCACCCTTAGCTAGGAGAGAAGACAGAACATGTGACCTCAGGGTTAACAGGGCACCTTTTTTTTGTTAATCATCTCAGCTCTGGGCAGCTTCAGGTGCAGCAGCGCTGTCTCTAGCCCTATGTACCTGCTTGCCTAATTTGGTCCTTCCTGTGAAAGCAGCTTTCTGCTATAGTACTAAATAGAGGGGGTGCTTTCATCATGAATACCTGATCTTGTTTGTTTCATATACCTATGTTTTATATTGGGACCGTTTCCCTGACCTCTCTGTACTGTGCCCCACCTTCTCTATACTTATTTACCTGATGTTGTTCACCGAAACTTGGGTGTGAGTATTATATGGCTTTGTAATTCTTCATGCCTTGTTAACCCATTGGTGCAAGCCCAGGGAATTCCTAAGTTTATTCCCCACAATGCATGTTATATTCTACATGCAGTAATAACAAAAGCATTCTTCAGCATTGAAATATGTAAGTTGCTGTGTTTGTTTCTTAGAACAACATTTGGACTTTAAATCCTCAAAATCCTAATGCACTATTTTGAACACTCCTGATATGGTTTCACCTAAAGCTAAAGACCTGTTCCCTCGTTATAGCCTCACTCTCCCATTCCGTCACATGCACACAGTCCACCCGCACTCTTAGGAAGCCGGTGTGGGCAGTCCCACAGCACACACTCCGCTACTCCATCATCAATGCCTTATTATTAAAGATGATTATGGTTTATACAATTAACACAGCTCCCACAAGAAATATATTAATATTATGAACAGGTTGCTGCACATAACTGTGAAGGAAGACTCACTCTGATTAGAATATATTAGAGTAGAAAATAAGCTAAAAAGTAAAATTTTCTATTTAGATTTTATATTACTAAATAAATTGCCTTAGATTTTGGAAACTTTCTTAACATTCTTAGACCTGATGTTTTCATCTGTGTGTCTGGATAAACTGAATGTAAACCCACGTGTTACAACCTGGCTCTACAGGATTAATTCAGATCAAATATTTGTTGTTTCTGATTTTCCATCCATACTTAGTATTTTTTTTTACTTATTGTCTAATTCTTTGTACACTCAAATGAAGATTGGACTATGATTGCCAATTTATTTCTGGAACCAGAACAGGTTTGTTTTTGTCTTTGGTTTTGTTTTTTGGGATTTTTGTTTGTTTTGTTTTGTTTTGTTTTTTATTTGGCATTTGCCTCAGGTCTCAAAACTAAAGACAATCAATTTCAAATGCGCACATATTCAAAAAGGGGGGAAGGGAATTTCTATTGTCCTATGATCTTAAGATAAGTGCTCAAACTAATTTGCCACAATAGCGTCTCATGCCTTTCACCTTATAAAAAGAAGGCCAGGGGCGCCTGGGTGGCTCAGTCGGTTAAGCCTCTGGCTTCGGCTCAGGTCAGATCTCACGTTCGTGGGTTCGAGCCCCGCGTCAGGCTCTGTGCTGACATCTAGCTCAGAGCCTGGAGCTGCTTCCGGTTCTGTGTCTCCCTCTCTCTCTGACCCTCCCCCTCTCATACTCTGTCTCTCTCTGTATCAAAAATAAGTAAAACATTAAAAAAATTTTTTAAAAAGAAGGCCAGATTTAGCAGAAGGGAGAAGACTGGGAGTGAAGAGAGTCAACAGACAGCTGTGTGAATCTCCGTACTCTTCTGTGGTAAAGAGGAGAGAGTCTCCTTCCCACTTTGAGTCATCAGATAACTTTAAGAGTTTGGGTATTAGAGAAACCACTGATTGTCACAGAACTACAAAACACCTAAGCGAGAGAAGATGGTAATGTTTGCCAGTGATGACAGATAGTTGGCAGTGAAAGTCAACGGCACATGCACAAAAAAGGTACACATTTGTTAAGGTATGCATTTCTCTGGCTATCAAAACCAGAGAAGGTGGGAACAAGAGAGGAATCTTGAAAAGACCCAACAAGGAATACCATCCTCAGCATAAATGGTCTGTGTGATATGTGTAGTCAGAGGAAGAGCCAATGAAGTGATACATAGCAATGGACTATGTCACTTAGCTGAGCAGGCCCTAGGAAGCCCTCAGAAGAAGAAAAGGGGGGATGCCTGGGTGGCTCAGTTAGTTAAGCAGCTGGCTTCAGCTCATCATGATCTCCTAGTTTGTGAGTCTGAGCCCACTGTCAGTGTGGAGACTGTTTGGGAACTCTGTCCCCTTCTCTTTCATCCCTTCCTATTCTCTCTCTATCTCTCAAAAATAAACATTTTAAAAATTTTTCTAAAAAGAAGAAAAGTAGGGCTGATTCCTGGAAAAAAAAAGAAAAGAATAAAAATTTCCCTAGAGGAAAATACTAACTTTTGGGAATTGGCTACTCCAAGAATCACATTTCCAGGTTACAGCAACACTCACTACAAAAGATGGCCTTTTCTGCATCAAGAAAATGCCCAATCAAGAGAGGTGGTAAAGAGGAAAGAGGGAAGAAAGCCATCCCTTCTCCACTAAATTTTTTCTTAACTTGGATGAGGCCTGAGCTGTAAGGACAGGAGGCCTGGGTAAGCACTGATGCCTGAGCTGAAGAGGAAGGGAGAATGTAAAACTGAAATGAGTCCAGTGATTCACAATTCTATAATGCAGGGCCATGCTTATTGCAAAATATCAATCGATAGCCAGAACTATGAAAGCAGTCATCCATTGATTTCAAAAAGGTATGAAAATCAACTTTTCTCCTCTTTTTTCCCTACAAGGATTTTGTTTTCTCTCTACCAGAAAGCATTGTGATATTCTGAGTCTTGTGAAAAAATAAATAATCCTGTCAAGAAAAGAGATTTGGAAGAACAATGCAGGGCAATGGAAGGGAGACTAAATTCAGATGTTTTCAATAATGATCATAAGTTGTTTCCTCATTTATTATCATAAGAGTATCAATGACTGAGAAGAATAACCTCCCAAATTAACTTAAATGAGAAAGAGAGAGAGAGAGAGAAGCAAAAGAAAGTCTCAAGTTTACAAAACCAACTCAGTCACCAAAGAGACCTTCTTTGTATCCCATCTGCTCCAGATAACTGACTCCCAGAAATTTTTTAGAGAGAAAATAAAGATAAAAGTAATAATTTGAGGTATAATTCTGGTGTTATTGGGGTTATGGAAATGTGAAAAGTAGATGCTGAATTGTTAGAGGTTGTAACATTTCTTCTTCAATAGAATACATTTTTGAAAGAATTAAATCAGAAGAAGCCAAGAAAAATGAGAGCATGTGGTAATAACATATTGAAAATACAGTAGGAAATCTTAGGTTATATACAACATGCTTCAGTATATTTTACCTGAATGGGTCAATCATTGCCCTATGGCGTATCAGTCATTAAGTGATTACCAAACCTCCTCTGTAATAGATTTCTTGACTAACTAAACCATTAAAAACAGAAATCACCATCAAGCCACGGGGGGGGGGGGGAAGATGAGAGATTGAAATTTTGACATTAAACTAGATTGGATTATCTAAAGACTGAAAATGGAACTGTCTGCTAATAGATGACATTTATATGCAAAGTTGGGCATCTGCTGTAGATGTCATTAATGGGGAAGGTCAGGCCCAGGGGGCTTTGCTATTGATATCAGTTCATTTGTAAGCCAGATGTGCACACATATCTATTCAGATCTCGGCAAAGACCTTTATAGAAAATAAAACACTTTAAAACTGATCAGGGAATATGTTAATGATTAGAGTATCAATTATTCAATTTTTTATTAGATAACTATTAATTACAAGTAATAAAACATAGAGGAGGACAATTATGAAGAACATGGTCTCTGACTTCAAGAGACTTGTGATTAGCAATCTAAGAAGAGCAAACAGAAAATCTTAATTCAAAGCAGACATTTGCAAGAGTTCAATTATCATCAAATTTTATTGCATAGCTAGCCTACGTAGGGTCAAATGTATGGTTGAGTTCCCATTAGAAACTTGGACTTACAGCCTTTCCAAAAGTGCAGCACTAAGAGCCTGCAAGCTTCAAGCAGTTATTCATTTGCTGGTATTGTCAGACCCTAGCCTCTTTCTTCCCCCCAGCCATTATCTAAATATAGGGATGACAAGTAGGCTCAGAGTCACATTCCAGTTCTAGTTGTTTGGTGGTAGCTGCCTGCAGAGCTGCCCAGTATGATGCCCAGATTCACCAAGAAGGAGTACCGGGTCCATCAGAAGTCCCTGAGAGGCAGGAGCGGAGACACACACCACAATTCTCCCATCTTTGGTGGAATTGCTGGACACAAGAGCACTTCTCTGACTTTTTTTCACATTCAGATGTGAAACAAGTCATTACGACAATGACATTTCCAAACTAATGGCATAAGAAGTTAAGCCTGCTGGAGTCCACATTTTAGGGAAAAAAACAACAACAACTTTTTGGGGTAACTGTTGCATGGATGTCTGAAAAAATGAAACCCATCATTATATAACATTTTAGAAGTTATTTTTGAACTTACCACAGATTTACTAAGTGAATGACAGAAACTACTTCACTGTTGCCAAACAAATATCTTCATGAAAGATCTGGAGCCAGAGTGTAAGCGGTATGTCATGCGTGGCTGACACAGTCTAAAACTGCTAATTACAATTTTTTTCTAATTTTTTTGCATCATCTGATGAACTGAAATTGATACGCTCCATGTAAACTTCTTTAAACATATTTAAACATCAATACAGTTATGGTCAAATGCTTTATTAAAAGTCATTTGATTTTAATAACTGACCTAACTTGGATTTTCTCATAATTTTCAGAAGTTAACAATATCTCTTGTAACCGGAATTAGACAAAATTAATTCTTGTCTTTCAAGTTGTTTAAAGTTCATTTGGAAATTAAAATTCCACAAGAAAAAGACAATGAAGATTAAGTTCAAAGGATAAATTTACGTTTCTCTGACTACATTTTGATAGTACCACATGAAACTCTTACTCAACATATGTGCAGCCAGGTTACCTGAGTTCCAATCCCAGTTCTGCCATTTCCTTGGAGAGGGACCTTCGGCACATTACTGACCCTCTTCTAGATTCAGTTTCTTGGCTGTAAAATGGAGGTAATCATCGAATTATATGGGGACACATAGTTTTTATACCTGAGGTGTTTAGACTCAGTGGCTGGCAGGTAACAAGGGTTTTATTAAGGTTAACTATTATTATTGAAATATATGCTAGGAGAATAATGCACAACACACACACACACACACACACACACACACACACACACACACACTCACACAGTAATGAGGTGAAAAATCGCCTGATCTCCATCATGTATAAGTCTTGACAAAAGGAAAAATAATAATGTAATATTTTACCACTTAAATATACACATTACTATGACACTGTTGGTTCCAAAACAGAACCCCAAAGCATCTTTTTGAGAAGTGTTGGTGATTAGAAACTACGGTAAGGCTGGCATATATGAGTATAGCTGTGAACTAGGTAGTCCATGTAGAATGCAAATACATGGTGATGCAATTATGTTTTAAAGACTTTTTAAAATGTTTATTTGTTTTTGAGAGAGAGAAAACAAGCACAGGAGAAGCCAAAAGAGAGGGGGGCGGAGAATCTGAAGTGGGCTCTTTGCTGACAGCAAAGACCCCAATGCGGGGCTCAAACCCACAAACCCATGTGATCATGACTTGAGCCAAAATTGGATGCTTAACCGACTAAGTCACCCAAGTGCCCCAAAGTCAATTTTATATCATTGATATTGTCTGATAATTTAATTATGGTTACTATTTATTGAAAATGTTTGCATCTTGTTCTAGACATCTGTCTGTGTTTGGCACTTCATTATGCTGCTGTGACACATTGCACTAATCGCTAATAACTGATTATGACATTTTCAGGCCAATTCTGTTCCTAGTGTTGGTGGCAAAAGCTCTGTCCTGTGTTCTGTGCTTAGACAACACTATGCCTGGAAAACATGCCTTTCTTACAACAATAGACCAATGGGAGCAATGGGAATGACTTCAACTTTCTTGCTTCTTTAACATTGGGTCCTAAAAGCAGTGTAGGCCCTTCTTGGGAGCATGGCCTCTGGGATCTGGAGACCTGAGGTTAGAATCCCGGGCTTCCCTCTGTCATCTTAACAGGGTGAAATACTGCACCTGTGTAAGAGTCCTTTCCCTTCTCTGGTTGATGGTTAAGGGGAATTCGATACAGAGATGTGCTAGGAAATAAGAAAGACCTACTTGCCCTCCTTCTTTTATGACAGCTCTAGGAAATGATTCCTGCTCAGACAGATCATTCAGCATGATCAAATGGGCTTGGACTGCTTCACTTAAACTGAAGTGGGGAACCAAAGTAATCCTTGTAATTCAAGCAGAGAAAACACTTAGTCTCCGCTATTTAAATATTTCAGGCAAAAGAGTGTCTTGGGCCTGAATTATGAGTGGCTGCCCTGTGCTCCACTTTACTCACATGGGTAAACACAGTCCAAGTGTGCAGCAGCGATTTTAATGAGCTCAGTCAGGCTCAACCTTCATGTAATGGTTGCAAGATGAAAAGCCAATAGCATTTTAACTCCAGGCCAATGCATTGAGGGTACTGAAAAATCACCTGGGAAAGATCAGTAGAACAATTACATGGACAGAGAAATGCTACTAATTGGTAATGATCAGCTAAAATACATGTAGATGCTTGGATGTTACTGTACAGGTGTGGGATTCCATTTGACATTTGTCTTAGATTTAGTGTCTGACATTTGTGTAACTTCCAATTAAAATGGAATAATGATAATTAGATAAGAAAGAATCTGTTGGTTAAGCTCTGAATTTTTACTACATTCCTACATACAATAAACTTTACTACTTTGACATTTAACTTTTCCCCCCTGGCTCTATGAAACATGTATCAACAGAAACTAATGAGCTTTATTACATTCCCAATATTTTTGAAAATGATAGTTTAGGCAAAATATGAATACATATATTAATAGTCTTATTTTTTTAAATCCACACACAGGGCTGATGTGCAGCCAGTATGCACTAATGTGGTTCTATTGGATTTTCAACAGGTATCCATTCTGTGCCATTCTTTGTACCATCCACAATTCAGTACCACTGTCTCATTGGTTGATGTCTGTATGGTAACATCTGGTAAAATTTCAAGTTCCTAAGTATCATAAAAAAAATCTTTGCTGGGTTGCCTGGGTGGCTCAGTAGGTTAAGCGTTCAACTTCAACTCGGGTCATGATCTCACAGTCGTGGGTTTAGCCCCACGTCAGGCTCTGTGCTGACAGCTCAGAGCATGGAGCCTACTTTGGATTCTGTGTGTTTCTCCCTCTGCCCTTCCCCCGCTCACACTCTGTGTCTCTCTCTTTCAAAAATAAACATTACAAAATTTTTTTAAAATGTTCGCTGGTATTTATACCCTCAACTTGGGAATACTTTAAAATTGATGCTAAAAAACTTTTTTATATAAAAAACAATTTATGTTTAATAATGTGATAACCTCTTATTTAAATGAGAGTTTTGAAATATTACCAATTAATTGCTGTTTGGGCAATTACTTATTTTCCATACTTGTCATTTAATTAATTATCTGAACATTTTAAATCAAAGAAGCTTTCACTTACAATATCCACATAATATGGTTTAATGGTCAAGTTATTTAAATTTGATTGCTTAATTATCCAATTTGGGTTATATGAATACAAATAATTGTAATTCAGACTTACACATTTCAATTTCGCTGGGTCACTTTTATTTATAATTAGTATTTTTTTCTCATAAGTTTTATTTGACCTGATTTTTGTTGTGTATATCCATGTATGTTATATTATGTACGAATGCATCATTTTTATTATGTATGATACATTTAGAAAATATTATGGATTCATATTGAAAATAGAATAGAAAGAAGGGGCACCTGGGTGGCTCAGTTGGTTAAGCAGGTGACTTTGACTCAGGTCATGATCTTATGGTTCATCAGTTCAAGCGGCACATCAGGCTTTGCACTGATAGTATGGAGCCTGACGTACTCTCTCTCTCTCTTCCTGTCTCTTTTCCCTCCCCCATTTACACTCTGTCTGTCTCTCTCTCAACATAAATAAATAAACTGAAAAAAAAAGAAAAGAAAAAATAGAAAGAAGGTGCTAATTTGATCTGTTAATTCTGAAATACATTTAGGTGATAAACATCTCTTTTTGAAAAAATGTATTTGAAAAAGAAAGTTTCTCATATCCCAATGGAAATAGCATTCCTTTACCATTGGAAGATAATTTATTTCCAGTCCTATGTATTATATGTATAGTATCACCTAACATGCTTCTAAAAGACATAAGAGATGTTACTGATTCATACCAGATAAGTGGTTGAGATAAAAGAAAATACGAGTGGTGTTTTGAAGTAAGAATTTATGTCATTTTAGTAGAAAGGGAGCTACTCTTAGTTTGAGAACTGAGAAAGAAGAAGCAGTTAAGACCCAGGTGGGTCATGGAAGGTATATAAGTATTTAACCTATAGTATCCACTGGCAACTGCCAACCTTGATCATACTCTATTTATTTAAGGATTAGTAAGTCATTTAAATGACTTACTTAAATAGACCAAAACTTAAAAAGCCACTTGTTGATGCTTATGTTCTAAACAATATGTAACACATTCTATATCCTTAACTTATGTGACCCTACAAAGCAGATGTTATTAGACCCATTTACAAATAAGAGGAAGTTAAATTGCTTCCCCAAAGTCAAACGATTATAAATGGCAAGAACAGCATTTATTTGAGATCTTCCTGGCTTAAAAGCACAAGCTTACTGTTTTCACTGTGCTTATTGTGTTAGGGGATAAACCCTATGGATAGCGTCGGATACCACAAGGTTCAGTCCCCACGTGACTGCCTCCCACATCAGATGCCATTCAAAAGTTTTAGATTCTGAGGTTACCCACAATTCTGTCTGATCTGGCTACAAATTGCAGGTTCCCATATCTGTTTAATTGAGTTCTAGTAATGGGCCTAAGAGGTTCACAGAACTCAGAGATACACTTATATTTATCAGCTGATTATAGATCATGAAAAAAATGTAGAACAACCAGATGAAGAAATACACAGGGCAAGGTCTGGAAATCCTGAAAACAGGAGCTTCTGTCCCTGTGGATTTGGGGTATGTCACCTTCCTGGTGTGTAGATGTGTTTGCCAATCTGGAAATCTTCCAAACCTCAAACTTTTGGGATTTTTTTTTTTCTGGAGGCTTCCTCACATAGGCACAATTAATTATTTACTCCTTTTCTAGTTCCTCTCTCCTCTCTGGAGAATGAAGAGTGGGCCTAGAAATTCAAAGCTTCTAACTGTGGTTTGAGCTGTCTGGTGACCAGTGCCATCCAGAAGCCATCCAAGAACGCACTCAGAGTCATTTCACCAGGACAAAAGATGCTCCATGTGCTCTACCCCTTAAGATACCACAAGGGTTTTAGGAGCTTTGTGTCAAGAACAGGGGTCAGAGACCAAGACATCTATATTCTAATTTACCTCCCAT
This sequence comes from Suricata suricatta, assembly GCF_006229205.1. Classification (NCBI taxonomy): domain Eukaryota; kingdom Metazoa; phylum Chordata; class Mammalia; order Carnivora; family Herpestidae; genus Suricata; species Suricata suricatta. The sequence goes on from NC_043707.1 coordinate 77,128,748, forward strand.
TGCTCTAATGCTTTGAACACTCTGAGAATATCACTTATTATCATTTCTCTACAAGTAATACTCATTTAGAAACATCCTATGAATTTTCTTTTCTTTTTTTTTTCTTGGTATGAAACATACAATGCAATTTTCCTATGAAGAAATTCAAGAAAAGAGATTAATGTGGAGACGGATATGTAAGGACTCTAAGAAATTCACATTCAATAAGATAATCAAAATTCCCATTGCAAAGAATAAGGAGAAGGATGTATGCTATAGAAAATGAAATCAATATATTGATTTAATTCTATGTGCTACCCAAAAATGCCCCCAGATCTGATTTTAACCACATTTTTTGGGTCCAACTTAATTTATTCCTTCCTTTCCCCTGTAGATTGAATTATGTTTGACTAAATTGAGGCTTCTTAACATTGACACTACTGACATTTTGAACCAGTTAGATTTTTAGGTATAGGGACCACATCTCTAACCTCTACCAATTAGATATCAGTATCATTGTCCATTGCCTTTTGCCAGTTGTGACAAACAAAAATGTCTTCAGAATTGCCAGATATCCCCAAGGGGGCAAATTTGTCAACACTGAGAATGATTGGATGAGTTTAATGATGAAATATTTATCATTATTTTATTTTGATTCACTTTGATTGAATGACAAAAATTTATGGAATGAAGCTTTCCTTCCCTATGATGAACATTCATTGAAAATACATAGAAGACACAAAGGAAATATATTTTTTAAGACACTCAAGACTTTTCCCCCATGTTTTGTATTTTTTATGGCTTTCCTAGTCCAGTTGTTTCCTGTACATGTGTGAAAATTCAAGGTTTTGAAAAATAGAGACAGGGAATTTTTAAGTAAGCAAATAGAGTGGGGTATAACCAGTAAGCTAATACACGTATCTTAGGAAGCCAAGGGTGGTGTCATTCCAACATATACTTCTTATTCAAAATCATGTGTTTCATTGAACTCTGGTAAGTGTAGAAAACTGAACACAGGGACATTTCTAAAATTATCAACAGATCACTAATTATATGACAAGAGTCTGTCTGTGGAATTATAATGGTATTTTCCACATTTTTGTGTTTAAATAACAGACGTAAAAGTAGTGACATTGTTTATGCCTTAATTGGTCTAAATCAAAGTAATATTTGCTCCAGAATGCAGGGCACCTCAGTTAATAAGCAAAACAAAACAACAACAACCAATCAACCAAACAAACAAAAAACTCAAAACCACTCATGTCTACCCTTTGACATCTTGATTCTTTCACATCTCAGAGCATTCATCTCTTGGTCTGATTTCTCCAGGAGAGCAATGAGTTAAGTGAAGCATTGCAAATCACTCTGAGGACCTGTTTTCGCAGCTTCCTCTATGTTTCTCCTTTATTCTTCGCAATTTTTACCTGAGAGGGTGGATTTTCATGTGTAACCCCAAATTAAAGAAAATTAACTTAGAGGTTAAAAATTAATGAGGAAACACTGAGTCTTCTTAAAACAAACAGAGGGAAGCATATTACCATAAATTACTTTTTGTATTATTTTCTCTGAATATTCAGAGCAATGATTTCAAATGAATATGTGCCATATACAATAATATATGCATAAATCATCTACTTACTATATCTCCTGGGTCTATTATGTAGTAAGTGAAGCAAAAAGCCTTCCAGAGTGATGCTGTGGACTAATTGTGAGGCATATATTTATTGGAATTAGCCTTATTCTAATTATGATTAAGAGCAAGATGTCACTGTTATTCCTAATGTAAAATATTGCCATTTCTTATTTAAAATTCCAATGATCTATGTAATTTTTCACACATTCACATTTATACATCATAATAAAAAAGAAACCATTTCCTAGTAATATTGATCATTCCCACCTCTGTTGCAAAAGAGGTCATTCTGAGCAGATCACTAATACATCACTGTCTTTACATGAATCCCTTCTTTACATTTTAACTTAATGTATTTTGCAGAGAAGAATCCAAAGCAATCCAATATTTCCATGAAATCATGGTGAAAAAAGCATAGTATACCTAAGTGAGTGTGTGTGTGTGTGTGTGTGCTTTGTGTGTATGAGAAATAGGAAAGAAAGACAGAGATGGAACCCCTTTTGCTTCACTATTAGGTGGATTTTAAAGATGCAATATTGAAGCCAGTTGACCTTTTTGGTTGTCACTCGAAGCTTATATCTGAATCTATGATGGTCTGACTCCAAGAGGGCCAATGAGTTATCCCTGAGATTGTGATGGGCACTAAGGGTACATCATGGAAGCAACAACTACTGTTTGAATAAGGAAGAAATCATTTCAAGTCTGCATTTACACCTGAGCCTTCTCCATTGTAATCCTACAGATTTGCATATTTAACCACACCTTCCTAGACTTGGACATTTGAAATGCTCAAGGGATAACTCAAATTTGTCTGAACAATTTTTGTGTGATAATAACAGGCACCATACATATTCAGAACTTACTATCTGCACTCAGTGCTACATGTACTGTTTACAACAATCCAGTTAATTATGAATATGTATATTTATTTTATAGACAAAACCCCTGAGTTTAGAGAATATAGTAATCCACCAAGTTCACTCATCTATTGAGGAACACTAGCCAAGGCTCTTGTGAGTCCACAATTTGTGCTATTACAAGTGCTCAACAAAAATATGTAGAGAAAATATCAGCAACTGTTCAGGATATTTTCGAATTAAAGATCGTTTTGTTTATCTACAACTTTGGGAGTTGGTATGAGAAAACAACCACAATAGTAGTAATACCTAAAAATGGGGTGCCTGGGTGGCTCAGTCAGTTAAGCATCGGACTTCAGTTCAGGTCTTGATTTCACATTTTGTGAGTTCAAGCCCTCTGTCAGGCTCTGTGCTGACAGCTCATCAGCTTGGAGCCTGGAGCCTGCTTTGGATTCTGTGTCTCCCTCTCTCTCTGCCCCTTCCCCACTATTCATTCTCTCTCTCTCTCTCTCTCTCTCTCTCTCTCTCTCTCTCTCTCTCTCAATCCCTCTCAAAAATAAACAAACATTAAAAAAATAATAATACCTAAAATCTACCATGTGCCAGGCTTCTTTTCTAAGTGATTTACATACGTAGACTTATTTTTCTCCAAAATCCTTTGAAGTAGGTCCTATTAGGGCCACCATTTAAAATTGTTTTAACATTTTATTAATTTTTGAGAGACAAGAGACAGTGTGATCAGGGAAGGGTCAGAGAGAGAGAGGGAAACACAATCCAAAGTGGGCTCCAGGCTCCGAGCTGTCAGCACAGAGCCTGATGCAGGGCTTGAACCCACGAACCATGAGATCATGACCTGAGCTCAAGTCAGACGCTTAATTGATTGAGCCACCCAGGCACCCCATGACCTCCATTTTAAAGATGGGAAAACTGGAAAAAAAAGGTAAAGTGTCAATGCTCAAATAGTAGGAATTTTTAGCTTTTTCAAATAGAAGCAGAAATTTGCGTTGATATAATTAGAGTTCTATGTTTGAGTATGATTTGGCTAACATATATCATGAAGCCAAACATAACTGTACTGCAGTTGGAATAAATGTGTCTACCTTTGTAAGACAAAGCAGTGTTTAGAACCAATAGTGGTGTCCTCTTGCTCTACTGGAACCTTGGGAAGAAATGTAGCTAATGCAGAATAGGAGTCTCCATTCCAGGTCTGATGTGACAGCTGGAGGGGACCTAACAGTGTCAACAGGCTTTCTTTGGTGGATAGAAGATGGGAGTAGAAAAAAGGAGGAGAAAAAGTAGAAAAAATAATCTGAGCTCTGTGGCTTCGGTTCCATTTGTCATGTTAGATTCATGTCCTGTGGTACAGACCTATAAGCCTGCCTCTCTCTGAGTCAAGAAAGATGAAGATCTGAGGAGCCCCAGTGTCAGTGTCTCCAGGTCCACATGACCTTGAGCAGAATAAGCCTCTGATCATGAGGATCTTAGCCCTCATATCAAAGGAGGGAGCATGGCCAGTGCTGGGTAATTGAAGTCATTTCTAACTTTCATTTTTTCCAGGTAACCAAGAAATGGGTCTCTTTACATTTCATACATGCCAGATGTTAAAAAGCACTGAATTACTTGAATGATGTGAATGAATTAAGTAGACATGGGATATAAAGCACAAAAGTTATCCAGAAATCATTCTATGATAGAATATAAATGTCAGGACTAAAACCAGAGAAAATAGCAGATTCTCTTCAGTCCAATAATTTTAAAAGGGTAGGTAAATATTGGTAGGGCCCGGTGGCTAGTCATCAAGGCACAGCTGGAATTTTTCTTTTCTGTTCTTTTCTTTTTCTTTTTTTTCTTAATTTTAAATAAGGATCTAGGAGTAATCAATCACTAGTTAGTCAAATAGTAACTGGAGTCATCACCAGTGAGCAAAAGAACCCATGAGACATGAACATGAGAATATATAGGACAAGGTACATTCTTACAAATGTTAACAAACAAACAACAACAACAAAAATGACCTCACATATGTGAATTATTTTCAGCATGTCTAGTCCTGACCCTCTTCCAGGAAGAATTTACGGGGTCTTCAGGGCCCCTTCTGGCCACATTTAACCCTGGGGCCACCCACAGGCAGTAGGTGTTATAAAACCTACACCCACGCAGGAGAACCAGAGCTCATCTATCTCATGCTTTCAAATGCCTCCCCCCCTTTTTTCCCCTCTGATTTCCCCAACTCTAATCATGCTTGTTCTCACTGCAACTTATTTCACAATTCAGTCTGCCTAGGGCAATAGCACCTGCTTTCCTTTGAGCCAGGCATCAACCTCCAGAATTCAACATTTGCTTCTTTCTTCCATCCCATTGTTCCTTCCTATGCATTAAGACAAGATTTCCATAAAGACAGAGCCTACTTCCGGGGTGTTCAATAAACATTCACATTGACTGAATGTATGCATTCATGTAGGCAGGAAATGCTTTTGGTACACTAAACCCTTCTGTGCTCTACTTTTTTTTCCTTCACATAAAGGGATATAATTGAGGTTATCCAGGGTTGTTGTGAAAATTAATTGAGATTAAATAAATACAGCTCCTAGGACAGAGTAAGCATTATTGAAGGGTTGGCATCGTATAATTATCACTAGAGTTAATCGATGGAATGGATACTGAAACCCCAAACCCAGCCCACTGTCTTACTACAGTCCCATTCCTCACCCTCATTCATCCATCATGCAGGCCAGAAAGTAGGCCTGCAGGAACTGAGGGAAGCTGGTTGAATAAGGGGGAAAGTGTCTGGTTCCTGTCATAAGAAAGCACCTTTATCGCCAGACAGGATTTTGTGTGTTTGCTTGACTTTTCCTTTTCCGCCCCAAGCTCCGAGGTTGAACATAGTGTCTGTGAATGCAAGAAACAAAACAATCCCAGCATGCTCCGCCTGACAGAACTGGTAATTAGGAACACCTGGCTCAGGTGGAAGGCAGAGAGATGTGCAAAGGACAGCAGCTGTTTCCAGCTGGCAGCCCCCGATGTGGGCAAGGTAACGTCAGGCTGTTCTCGAACTATTCCTAAAGCTATTCCTGTAATGTGCCCAATCCTCCTTCCCATGTCGTGTTGCCCTGCACTCCAACTGTTATTTTCCTCTGAATTTGTGGTTTCGACTACGTGTAAGACTGGTGCAAGAGAGGAGAATTCTCACTTGGCTAAATTCGTTGCTTTAATGCTGACAGCTGAGACACAAGACATCATGATTTTTTTTCTACTCTGGCTCAGAGATCCCTACAGGATTTTGGCTTAAGAGCCCCTTCCTGTAACTGCTCGCAATTCTTTCGCTTGTCCGGATCACAGTTAACCCACCTCGGCCTCACTTCCCTGTTGGATCCAAGCCCTTGCTTGTATTCACCTTGTGATGCTAAATCCACCTTATGCTACCCAGACAAAAATTTAAAACATTACCTTCACTACCATATAAAATAATTAAGGATGAATAATTTAATTAATGGACCAATCAAGAATCACAGAAAGGATGTAGGGAAAGAAGATGTAAACAATGTAAATGATTTAGACATTTATAGAGTAAAGAAACATTTGTATTGGTGGCTACAATCAAATTTATAATTGCATAACAGTATATATAAATACATAGGACTTCAATTTTTGCTTGGTGGAGACATTAGTACTTAGAAATGTCACAAAAAGCCCAGAAATCTACTAAAGTAAGAAAACATGAGAGGAAGGAGATACATTTCTTACCATTTAAGCTATGAGAAATTCTAAAAAGAGCAAAGCAAAAAAAGTGATCTTTGACTAGGCTCTTTGTCTGACTGAGGAGTTCTTAAGTGTGAAAGTAACTTCTCCATCTCCTTTTAAATGCTTTCATATTGAGGATGGGATGCCTCTGAGTGGAGAAAGAGTTTAAAGTCTCAGGCCTCTGATAGAGAAAGCTTTCCCCCATCGTGAGAGCTTAACCTTAGGAGCAGGATGTTATAACTCTGTGCCTCATAAAACATAAGCACAAAATGTAGTGCTCACTGGGTTTGGACAGACTCACATCCCTCCCCATCCAAGGATTTAGTTTAAAATGGAGTCCAAATTATATGTTCGGCAATTGTAGGAAATGGAAGGGAGAAAGGCTATTTGACCTGATCCTTTGAGTGAGATAGAAACAAATCTCTTCTTTCAAACTGCATTAACTCATGTCAAGTACCCAGAATCCGTTTAATAAATTGCTTTTTTCCTAGTGACCAGAAAGAGTTAAGATACTTCTAAATGGCAAGGAGTTCTTGACCTTCTTGGCAGCAAGATGGGAGATGAGTTATTAAGAGAAGTATGAAGTATGGGAGTTAATAAAGAAGGGGGGGTGATTATCCAAACAAATTTCAATTAGGAATACCATCTCCTAAGGTGTACTTATGAAAATAATAACGGACACACAGATAGCCACATAGAGGGATCTGGAAACATAAAACAAGAGTGAGAGTAATTATTAAAAATAAAGTAAGATCGTGAACAGAATGCTAACAAAATCTACAGCTGCATCTCCATTGCAGTACAGTTGGAATTTATGCATGCTCGTTTCTTTGATCTCTTCTGCGGTGCCCCTTTCCCTCCTTTGAAATCTTTTAGAGGTCAAAGGAGACCTGGAGACTATTCCTGTCTTAGGAGGAACAGAGAAGGAGAGGTCACTGATGGCCAACTCTGTGGACGCAACCTAGACAGTGGTTCTCCCCTTTGGTGATCTTCCTCCTTCTATATACCTGAAATGATTAACTGTGATTACATTCAATTCCATTTTGAATATATATCAAGTCCTTTCTACACACCCATCTTCTTAATATGAAATAAAAAAAAAACCCCACTAAACCTTGGTCCAAAGCAATCTATAAAATAGTGATATATACCTATCATAATCATTTTTCATCCCAATTAACCTCAGTAAATTTTATATAATATGTAAACCTCATTAAAGAGAGAAATCACTATTGTATTCAGCTAAGTTAGGTTTTTATGGTATGATCTATAACTCAAGACAGGAAACTTACATTGTCATTAAATATATTTTTATTAACAATACTCATTATTTAATATTGTTACTGACTATAACACATTTATGCATTGATACAAATATTTATTGAGACATTTAATTCCAAGGATTCACAAAGTGTTAAATATGTAACTATATCTTCTATATTCATGCATATATTCCTCACCTATATTCATAATGTACCATTTTTAACAAATGAGACTAATAGATGCTATTGAACAGTCACTGCCTAGTTTCTGGCTTAGAGTGCATGTTCAATGATCATAGGTCTTTCATAGGACATTTATTGGTGAGAATTAATCTTTCTTTTATTCTCTCATATCACATAATATAGATTTCTCATATTAGTCAACTTTACTCAGGTCTTTACTATTCTAAAATTCGGGTGCTCCTTGAGGGCAAGTGCCACTTGTGTCAATCAAAAGAAGTTTCTTTTTTAATAAATAATACTTGAATTAAGTAAAGGACTCATTGAACAAATTTCAAATGCTGAAAGTTTCAGAATCTTTAGCCATCATATACTGACAGAGATCTACTGTCCCAATGTTAATTAATTGATTAATTAGAAGATATCTGAAGCCTTTTAAGAGACATCAGAGTAAAATAATTAACTATAATTCAAAAGTATAGTTTTATATCTGGGTAAAATTTGCAAGCAAATAAATGGCTTTTTTCCTTTGAAGTTAGATTTCTTACAAATATCATACCTGATGTCTTTGAAAATTTAGTTTTAGTAAATTTCTAAAATGTATTTTATTTAATTAATTTATTGTTTTAAGTTAATATATTTATTTTGAGATAGAGAGAGAGCACAAGCTGGGGAGAGGCAGAGACAGAAGGAAAGAGAGAAAATCTCAAGCAGGCTCCACACCATCAGTGCAGAGCCTGATGCAGGGCTAAATTCACAAACTATAAGATCATGACCTGAGCTGGAACCAAGAGTCGGATACTTAACTGACTGAGTAACCCAAAAATGTACTTTACATAGTTTGCATATTCACATTGCCCCTATAATGTACTTTACATATTTTACATATTCACATGGCCCAAACGTGGAATTGTATATCAGAGTTTGATTTAAAGAACTAGAGAAAAAAATAATGCAGAATTCAGGGAATTATTATTATTATTACCACTATTATTAGTATTATTGTTACTTTTTTGTTGAACATGAACAAGGTAATACCTTGTAGTTATCAAAAGTTCATTCTAATATTGGGGAGTATGAAGGAGCTATGCTATGGAGGGCTCTGCATTAGGTCTTTTCCTTTGTATCTTTTTTAAAAAAATGTTTATTGGGGCGCCTGGGTGGCTCAGTCGGTTGGGCATCTGGCCTCAGCTCAGGTCATGATCTCACGGTTCGTGGGTTCCAGCCCTGTGTCGGGCTCTGTGCTGACGCTAGCTCAGAGCCTGGAGCCTGCTTCAGATTCTGTGTCTCACTCTCTCTCTGACCCTCCCCTGCTCGCACTGTTTCTCTATCTCTCAAAAAATAAATAAAAGACAGTAAAAATTTTTTAAAAATGTTTATTTACTTTTTTTGAGAGAGAGAGAGCGAGAGCAAGAGCAAGAGAGAGAGAGAGAGAGAGAGCAATCGCATGAGTGGGGGAGGGGCAGAGGGAGAGAGAGAATCCCAAGCAGGCTCCATGCTGAGCACAGAGCCAGGTGCAGGGGTCAGTCTTAACAACCATGAGAATTGCTACCTGAGCAGATATTAAGAGTCAGAAACTTAAAGGACCAAGCCACCCAGGTGCCTCTATTTTTACATCTTATAAGATGATCTAAAGATGTTAATTACTATATTTGTATGTTAATTGATCTGTCCATTAATTCCCTCTTCTATGCTTTTATCAAGTTTTGGGGGCCACTTTATTTTCTTAAGTGACCCTTGGAAGATTTTATTTGTTAAACACTGGTCCTGTAAACT
>NC_043707.1:77138275-77139314 GCF_006229205.1 Suricata suricatta
GGGCCAGGCCATGTTTCTTCTCACTGTAGGACCTTTGTATATACCACTCACTATGTTCTGATGTCTTTCGTAATTTTTTTCTCCCTGGTTAAATTTTTCCTGCCAATGACTCCTTTAAGGCACACTCTAGAATAAGTTTCTTTGTAAATATTCTCAGAGGGCTATGTTCATTTTCCTAAGGCCATTATTTTAGTTTGCCTGAATGTGTTTGGATCCTGGCTCTGCGCCTGACTTACTGCATGATCATAAGCAAGTTACTTAACCTCTTTTTCCATTTGTTTTCTCTGTTCTACAGTAGAAATAATGATAGGGGCACCCGGGTGGCTCATTCAGTTAAGCCTCCGAGTTCAGCTCAGGTCCTGATCTCGCAGTCCAAGAGTTTGGACCCTGCATCAGGCTCTGTGCAAACAGCTCAGAGCCTGGAGCCTGCTTTGGATTCTGTGTCCCCCTTGCTTTCTGCCCCTCCGCCTCTCCCCCTCTTCCCTCCCTCTCTCTCTCTCAAAGGTTAATGAACATTAAAATAGAGATAATGATAATAATACCTTTTTACCTACCATGTTTTAGGGATTAAATAAGATAATATATTTTAAACACTTGTAAAAGTGCCTGACACACAGTAAGTTTGATATATTTATATTAGTTCTTATGAGTTAAAGAATAATGAGAAGAGAATTCACTGTAATTCTTATATGGTCACTTGATGTATGTGTACAAATGCAAATTCCTGGGCCCCATCCCAGCATCTCATATGTCTTACTTTGTTTGTTTGTTTGTTTGTTTGTTTAATTATCTGAACTCTGGTAAACCAGCTCTCTGGGAATCTAATAAAAAGGATCAAGCAATTAGCCCAGATGGGCATATAGATTTGTGTTCCCTCATTTTTAAGTTAATTTAATGCATCATGTGAGCCAAAAGGGATTTCTAGCAGGATCTAAACATATCATTATTCTATAAACTTATAGATGTTCATGTAAATTATGCTAATTAAAGTCATTTGATATTGATGAGATTTTTTAATTGGCCATCTTCATGAAAAAGT
>NC_043707.1:77139414-77300426 GCF_006229205.1 Suricata suricatta
AATTAGCCCAGATGGGCATATAGATTTGTGTTCCCTCATTTTTAAGTTAATTTAATGCATCATGTGAGCCAAAAGGGATTTCTAGCAGGATCTAAACATATCATTATTCTATAAACTTATAGATGTTCATGTAAATTATGCTAATTAAAGTCATTTGATATTGATGAGATTTTTTAATTGGCCATCTTCATGAAAAAGTTTCAGATAATCTAAAATCATGCTATTCAGTTCCTGTTAGCTGGATGAGAAAATCTTGAATATTGTAATGTAAGTAATTTCATAAAAGGATGAGAATAGAGTATTTCAGAAGTCTCAGGATACTACTGATTCTGCCTGATTTGCTGTTTAAAGTGACCACAACACAGTAATGCTTAAGGAAAAGAATGTGCAGGGCGCCTGGGTGGCTCAGTCGGTTAAGTATTCGGCTTCTGCTCAGGTCATGATACCATGTTCGTGCGTTTGAGCCCTGTATCGGGCTCTGTGCTGACAGGTCATAGCCTGGAGCCTGCTTCCGATTCTGTGCCTTCCTCTCTCTCTGCCCCTCCCTGCTCATACTCTGAATCTCTCTGTCTGAAAAAATAAATAAAACATTAAAAAAATTTAATATGCAATTATTTATTTGGGATGTTTTTGGGAAATGGCCAAAGAACCTTTTCCCCTTTACTTGCTACCTCTACTTCTTTTAAAAATTACAAAATATAATGCAAGAAAAAAAGGTATGTGACTTAGTGAATTATTATACTTTTTAATTACTATCTAGAACAAGAAATACAACTTTGCCAATCCTTCCAGAAGCTTCTTGCAAATGCCTGTGTCCAATTGCATAGTGCCTTAATCTTGCCTCTCTGTAAGTGATCACCATGTTAACATTTATAGCAATGACCTTAGTACACTACTTTATAGCTTTATTACCCAAAACTTCTTTCTTGGACACTATAGCTTAATGTTATCACACACACACACACACACACACACACATGCACACACGCCCTTAATGTATTTTAGGTCTGTTCTACAAATTCCCTCTCTCTCCCTTTCTTGTGAATATAGTAGCAAGGTAAACATTTATCTGTTTATCATTGATGGACTCAAGACATTTGAGCTTTCGGATTTTACCTAACATATATTCTTTGTACTCTCATTTTGTTCCTCTGCCCTGATCATTTCCTTCAAATTGGCAGCTGAATCCAGAGGCTTGGTAAGACTCATATTTTAATCCTTTGGCAAGGTTCTAGAAGACATTGTGTTCTTTCAACAGGACGCATATAGCAATTACTTGTCTCTTTTTTATGATATTTGCAGCTGGTGATGGTTAATACGTAGACCCATTTATTTTACTAGAGATTGCAAAATGGTGATATTTAAATTCTGTATTTCTTTTTCATTAATTTGTTTCCCTTATAATAAACACTTATTTCCCTCATTTCATATCTGGTTACTGGAGGATAGAGTTAATATAAGAAAGGTGGGATAAAGCCTGAACCTCTCCTGCCAGTACCAGTTCTCAAGATAATGATTTAGCTCTCTAACCCCCACCAAGCACATGTCGACCAATTTTTATGAACTCATGAACTTAAATATAGTTGATATGTCTCCATACATTGCAATTATTGTTATTCTGGAAATGCAAATTGTCCTATCACTGGCCAATGGAGCCTCAACTTGACTTGAATCCTTCTGACATAACTTTAATAGCATTGGAAAGCTGCCTTATCGTCTACTATCACACAACATTTCCAGGCTTATTTAGTATATTTCTTGCCTCAGAACTAGTACCAACAATTTCCTTACAGAAGTATAATTACTTTGGTGCAAAATAGTATTTTAAGATCACAATCAGGTCACTAGGGGTGTTCACTGTTATTGGTCATTGTGTTGGTTGGTTATTGTGTCTAGACTTTTTCAGTAAGTAGAGCTAAAACTGATATACGTCCAAAATGAAATCTCAGGGAGCCTGGGTGGCTCAGTCAGTTAAGCGTCCAGCTTCAGCGCAGGTCATGATCTCATGGTCCGCGTCGGGCTCTGTTCTGACAGCTAGCACAGAGCCTGGAGCCTGTTGCAGATTCTGTGTCTCCTTCTCTCTCTGCCCCTTCTGCTGGCACTGTCTCTCTCTGTCTCTCAAAAATAAATAAAAAACAGAAATAAGATTTTTAAAAAAATTTAAAAAGTTCAAAATGAAATCCCTCATGAGCTCATGCTGACCCCGTCATTTCAAATAAAGTTTTTATTTAATCTATTTCTTTGTTTTTTAATGTTCTAATGTTTATTTAAATTCTGGTTAGTTAACATATATAGTAAAATTAGTTTCAGATGTAGAATTTAGAGATTCGTCACATATATAACAACCAGTGCTCTATTTAGTCTATTGTTTAACATATTTGTATCTTCTGCCTACAGCAAAATTAAATAGTCTCAAAATAACCCTACAAACACTACCACCAATATTATTGTGGGAAATGCTTAAAAAATGTGCCTGTTTTCTCTATTCTCACTCCTCTTTTTTTATAGTATACTCTCTATATAGAGTATAATTGTGCACTGTACTATTTCTCTCTTATTACTTGCTTATTCCTATTCTACAGGGATCTACAAAGTTAATGCTCACCACCTGTCCTTCTGTATATGTCTATAGTCATTTTGCTTTTATGAATATCATTCTGTCATAGATTTTTCAAGAAGAGAACAAAATATTCTGCATTCTACAACAGTTTATCTCTGCCCTTTCAAGTTGGCTTATAGATTCTTTCCTTAGAAGCCTTAATGTGATACTCATTTTATTCCAGTGCTGTCTAAAAGTGGAAGATAATCTAATTTATATATATATTAGCTATTTGGGGCTTTCCTCTTGCCAGGACAGTCACTTGCCACCTGGTGCTTTCTTCTTTTTCCTCCTGAGAAAGACTGTATGGAGGTCATGAAGCTATTGGTGATTTGTCCACACTGTCTAGGGTTTTGAAATCCACTGGGACATATCACCATCTAGTTTTGTTGTAAATGTTGTCTAAGAGTGTTAGCTTATAAATTCTCGAGATGAGAATCCATGCTCTTACCATCTTCCTAGAATCTGTACCTAGTACCTATCTCAATAGTCACTGACTAAAAGTTATTGAGCACTTTATATATGTCAGTCACTGGGCTAAGCAATTTACTTACATTTTATAATTTAGTACTCGGAGCAGCTTTATAAAGCCAACATTGTTACCAGCTAAATTTTAATGGCAATTATACAAACATGCTAGACGTAAATAATTTACCAAATGTCAAACAGCTACAAGTATCTAAAGCTGAATTCTAACCTAGGAAGTCTGACTCCAGACTTCACACTGCTAGCAAATATAATGTGCTTTTTAAACAAAGAAACAAACACATAAATAGAACGATACACTTCTGAATCTAAAGTAATGAAAAAGTCAAGACAACTGGTCAAAATAGCATGCAAATGGAAGTGCATAATACTGCAAAAAGTCTCCTGTGGGAACAGATCTTAATGGCTTGGAAGATCATTAAGACATTGAGCCCAGGAAAATCACAAATGAGGAAAAAATAGTGAATGCCAAGTAAGTTTGCTTTTTACTTTTGTGACAGACACACTTGGTCTGTCCTACAAGACCTTGTAACTGAGATAAACAACCCAAACTTTAACAAATAAAACAACAACATATACTACAAATATAAATTCGAACATCCAACCTTTCAAAAATAGTTGCACTGACTCTGAGAGTCACTGTGTCCTGTGCTATACAAGGAGGGATCATTCATTTGGCATATTTCCTTCCCTCAGAGATGTTTCAATTTAGTAAGAAAGATAAGATGGGTTCATGAATAATTTAAGATAGTAAAAACTAAGAACCATTTATTGCTACAAATAATAAAAGCTTTAGGAGTTTAGAAGAAGGACAGAGCGCATGTGACTAGGGTAGTAATGGGCATGTAAATCAGAGCTCAGAGGTTAAGTGAGACCTTAAAAGAAAATTAGAACCAGAAGGAGAGGCATAAATAGAACAGGGTTGTAACTGTGAGATCAGAGAAATGAGTAGATGTCTTCAGGAAAAGAAAATATCCTATAGGACTTGCTAAGTATTTTAAATAGTTTAACCTGATTTCATAGATCAGGAAACAAAAGTTTTTGTTTTTAAATAGAGGGAAAAAGGAAAAGGCTGTGACTTACATTTAGCAGTGGAAGGCTCTGAGAAGGAACAGGGAATAAATAAAGACAAAGAGATTAGTAAGAGACTTTGGACAGTAGCTTCCAGCAGACTGCACTGGTGGAGAGCCATAAGGTGCCTTGAAGCTCCAGAGGGTATATACCCAAGGGCTGGATAGATTACACCCATTTACATATTCATAGGAATTATGAAAAGAGGTGAATTAGATTCCCTGACATTCACAGAGACCTAACATGTTCCTTAAGCTTTCCCATCGTACAAGATTTTCAAGTGTCCTTTAGCAAAGTGTTGTTTACTGATCATCTGCCACCCATCATGTTTGAGGCCAGGCTGCTCTGGGGGTGACTCGTAGGCATATTAATGAGGGCTTGATATCAGATAAGATGGCTCAACAGTCTGAATCTCAGAAATGGCCTTGATAATAGAGACATAAAGTTCCATTTTAATGCTAATAAACACAATTCCTCTGTCATAAATCTCAGAAAAGATATAAAAGAAAGGATTCAGGTTGCTGAAAGAATGAACTATATCAGATCCAGGAAGGTAACCCTAGATCCCATTTTAATATCATTTGGCCCAGGAAACAATTCTACAAGGTAGAAAAGTCATAATGGTGCCTTCGAGTAAAAGAAAAAAGAAAAAAAAAGGACCCTTCTGCCGTTATTTCAAAAAAGCTGAAGCTATTTTGACTGTAGATGCTAACCAAGGAAAACACGTCCTCACTCTGTCTGATCTAATGAATCGTTCAGTCTCTGGAGAGTCCAAATGAATTATTTTTCAAGAAGATATTTTAGAGTTTACATCCTCATAAAATGCAGTTATAGTGTTTTAAGGTTGTGCATTTGCATGGAGTTTTGCACATTCATCTTGTGTATTTGCTGAAATGCATAAATGGGTACACATTTTATGTACTCTTTAAATACAATTAAAGCAAGTGAAGAAAATACTCAGAACCTTAAAATTAGTTTTACATTCAATAACTGACCAAAAAAGTAAAATGTCAATCATGGTTTCTAGTTGTATGCTATAATTCCAATCAAAAGAAATTGCTGTTTTACAATTTGATTTTAGAAGAGTGCTAGATCAATGTTATTGACTTGAGAGATTCATTTATTATTTATTTTAAACTTTGTTTATTACCCAAGTTTCATATAGAGACTAATTATTTAGATGGGAAACTGCAACTGTCTAAATTAATATTAAGAAAATTGAGAATTTACCCTGAGGCAGCACAATTGGACTTTGTCAGGAAGCCGATGTGAGGAGGTTGTATGCTACACAATGCTTAAAATTGGTCATTAAAGGGGAAGAGTCTACAGCCATTATTTCCCACTAGAGCATAATTAAATACAAATAATAAGGGCTCTATTGTCTCTTAAGTTTCACATTTTCTGTCTGCAGAAAATAGATTCATGAATGGCAGCTGTCAGAGGTCTTTGGCTTACTAACACTGACCAGTTGAAGGGTTCTAATTGTATAGTCCTAAAGAAATAGCACTTTTTGCTATGGGATCACCTTTGACTAAAGCAGAGATTTCTATGACCATGGCCAGTGGCAACCCAACAAAAATGAAGCTTTGAAACAGAGCTAGATAAACAAAGACTCTGGACAAAGAAGGTCATGTTAAGAACAAGCTCTCTTTTCATTCATTCTCTGTAGTGCGAGAGCAAAATCATCAGAGGGTTCATACCCATCCCTTTGAAAATTAGCATGGAGGGCTGGTGGGTCACATAAGGATAATCACTCAAATAATTTTGACAGCACCTCTCATTAGTACAAATCTTTTCCTATTATTATGCTGACATTTATGAATTCATTTGATGCTCCAAAAAATCTTCCAGGTAATTTTTTTTAATGTCCTATTCAAAGCATGAGAGGAGATGTGAGCCCCAGGGCTGAAATAACAATGTGGTGCAGATTCAATGGAGCCGGCTAATAACTCTAATACATATGAATCCATTCTTTTACTCTATATCAAAGTATATATTTAAGATGTATTCTATATGGCAGGTAATTGTGTTAGATATTGGGTCAGTAGGTATATGTTATATATGTATAATACTAGTTATGCCCCTGTACGAATGGTCTTCAAAAGAATCAAAAGGATCCGTATTCTCTAGTGAATACTTGACTACATTTTTATAAATCTTATGAATGGTATATGTCTATGTCTCTCCATAACACTAATAGCCATGCAATTGAGGAAAAAAAATAGAAGAGAGACATTATGAATCACAGATATCAGGAGCAAACACTAATATCAAAAATTTAAATTACTAACAAATGAATGGCTACATTGAGAGTTTATTGCTCATAATTAAAAGTATATAATAGTTAGGACTACTCTGTCCTTTTTCTCCAATCTCCTTCTTTTGGTAAGATTGGTAAGCTGGCTTTCATTAAATTTTTCATGAGACTTTATGTTATTCACATATCATATATTGTTTCACCATTTTGGGGGGTTTGTAGAAATACATTTGAAATAACAACTTTTTAAATAAATGCAATATAAATGTGTCAACAATATTTTTAAGTTATGATGTGATTTATATACATTCATGCAGATATTCTGTCTCTATGTCCTAAGAAATATTTTAAATAAGTTAATTTGGGGGAACCTGGGTAGCTCAGTCAGTTAAGCGTCCAATTTCAGCTCATACCATGATCTTACAGTTTGTGGGTTCAAGCCGCATGTCGGCTCTGTGCTGATGGCTAAGTCAGAGCCTGGAGTCTGCTTCAGATTCTGTGTCTCCCTCTCTCTGCCCCTCCCCAACGCATGCTCTGTTTCTTTAATACTAAACATAGAAATTAAAGATAAAAGTTAATTTGAAAACAAAACATTCATTGAATCTCTTCTTATCCATTGGGATACATCTAATTTCGTACCGCATACATGGGTATACATGGCCAAGAGCAACACTAGATTAGAGACAGATGAGCTGTATATTTTCTACCTACATTTAAAGTGTTTTCTCCCTCTCAGGAAGTCTGTAGTATTTGCCACATGATAGCATCAAAGAGCTGCTCTAACATAACGCACATTCCAGCTGCTTCTCACACCAGTTTTCTTCCTCATTCCTTCCCTGGTTGCTCTTGGTGCCCCAGCCGACCCTAAATTCCCTTTTTTGTACCATAAAAAATATTAAGATGGGAAAAAACAAATACATATATCATGAAACTATCTGAAATGTTCCTCAAGTCGAGATGTTTAAAACCACGTAAAGCATACCATTATGTAATCCATTCTCTCTCTAAGTCATTTGGATTGATTACAATCTGATGTATTCATTTTTAAAGAAGGTTTTCGTGAATGGGTTTCTTCCAGTTTTAACGAGGCCTATTCTATTTTTGGCAAATTCCTCCTTTTTCCTAATGTGCATGCCATTTCCTCTAGGGATGAACTGTAAATTCAACAAGGGCATAAAAAGTTTAGGGTCATATTTAGTAGAAAATTCTAGTTCCACAGGTGCCAGGTGTAGAGGATCACCGATATCCATACATTAATGCTCACTGCAATCAATCTAGACGTAGACAAAAACATCTCCTGCGGGTCTTTCCTGCCTGCCAGGCAGCAGTTGAGAGGCTGTGTAAGACACAGAAGCAGCATTCCAACCTGAGATGATGGGGGAAGAGGAAGACCTGACATCATGCCACAGGATTTTGCAAAGCCTTGTCGACTTATTTTAATAATCTGTCCCAAATCTAGGGAGCACTCTGAAAGAACTAACATCTGATAGAAGATATAGTAAAGGCCAGAGAGTGAACTTCCCTTACCCAAAATAATTTTGGAGATTTCTTATGCCTAAGGTAGAGTGATACTGGGTACTGGGCCCACCTTAAACCCATAAACAAACTATTCAACTTTATCTTTCATTTCACAAACACACAAACCTGAAAACTTACAAAAATCAAGGAATATATAAAAATCGCCCTATGAGCAATGAGACAAGCAGTGCCATAGGTAGGAGGAGTCAAAGAAGGTATGAGCAGAGTATCTTTTCTATTCCAAGTCATCCTTAAAGAATAATAGGTTGGGTTTTTAACATAATTATACATTGTTCTATAACCTAATAATTGTCACCATCAGATGCACTTTTAAAATAAATGTTCTAACAAATTGATCAGTGATTGACAGAAAATATTTTAAAACTTTGTAACAATGAAAGGATTGTTAACCATTTTTAACATGTCAGATTTTTGAAATGGATTTCCAGGTTCTTACAACAGATTTTTAACTCTGTAGATTAGGTTTTAGAAGTAGGGCAAATTGTAAACACACACACAAACAACACACAACATAAAACAATCTACTTCCAGTAGTTTTTAGGTCAATGGAATGTAGATTTTAACTAAATGGGCTCCATGCTTCCAACAGAAAATGATAGATTCTTTGACGGTTGAATGATAACAAATAGCATACCTAATTACTCTTTGCCTTCTTTGGAATTTTAATGAAGAATTCTGGTAGATGATTATAAGTCAAAGGGAATTTGGAAGGCAACTTGATCAATGTGATTGGCCAATGTATTTGACATTCATTCTCCACAAATATTCTGCAGTAGCAATTAAAATGGCATCAGACACAAAAACAAATCCATAATTTTGAAATAAATCCAAAAGCAGGCATTTTTCTGAGTATCAGTAATGACTTCAGTGAAGGCCATTTCCTGGGGATTACTGACTGCTACAGCTTTATTGAATTCAGCTTTTGCAAAACCCTCAGATTTTCCCAAGCAGTCATTATAACCCTGAAATTGCCCTCCATGTTCATTATTTTTACTTAATTAAGTTTCTATATTGAGGAAAAAAAATCACAAACAGTAAGGATGTAATAATATATAATCTAGAGTTAATTTTTCACTTCATGTTATTTTATCCCTTGAAGTTGACAAATGATGCACTATAGAAATTCCTTTCCTAATAATTCTGAAGCATAGGAAAGGAAACTAGCATTCTTCTGAAACTGATATGATAGTATTTAAAGGAGAAAGAAAAAACAATTATGCCTATTGCTGCTTCTCAAAAATTGCCAAACACTCCTGCTTGACACTTTATAATGGTTAGTTCTTATTTAAGGCATTCAGCCTCCATATTCCTGAAAAAAATCATGTTCCCTAATTCTATATAATTCAAATGGAGAAAGATTGCCAAATAAGATATATGTAAAAATGTCCAATAAAATTCTGAAGTGTGCCAAAGTGACTACTTGATAGTTTATATATATATATATATAATTTTACATATAATATTAATATATATTATAATTTAATAACATATTTGAAATATATAATTTAATTTAATTTTTAAATATATAATAAAATATATATCAAATATATACATATATATCAAATAACAGTATTTCAAATATTTGTGCTTTGTGACTATTTTTGGTATATGCCCTCAGCAAGTACTTAGTCAACCTGTTCAGTAGGGCTTCAGTAAAGAAAAATAATATAGGGGCACCTGGATGACTCGGTTGGTTAAGTGTCAGACTTCAGCTCAGGTCATGATATCATGGTTCATGAGTTTGAGCCCCATGTCAGGCTCTATGCTGAACTCACAGCCTGGAGCCTGTTTCAGATTGATTCTGCACTTCCCTCTTTCTCTGCCCTCTACCCCTGCTCAATTTCTGTCTGTCTGTCTGTCTCTCTCTCTCTCTCTCTCTTTCTCTCTCTCAAAAATAAAAAAACATTCAAAAGCTTAAAGAAAAACATAACGTATGATAAGCAACACAAAGGTACACATGCATGTAATCCTTTTCCCATTAAAGAGCCATTTTTGCATTGTCAGTATAGCAGGTGTGATTTCTTACTATAACCAGTTTTCACTTACAAAGAGTGACGTTAGGGCGTAGTGGTTAAGACTGAAAATTCTTTAGCTAGATGTACAAGACTTAAAACTACAGTTTCGTCCTCTGAAAAATGGGAATAGTAACATACCTACTTTAGAGGGTGTCATATGGTTAAATGAATAATGCACACAAAGGATTTAGAACAAGGTCTGGTGTATGGAAAGTGTTCAAAGAATGGGAAGCATTATAATGACAACATCCAAATATATATTCTGTAAAACCAGGAAGTTTATCCGTATCACCACTGTTCCTAGTGGTCCAGTGAATTCAAATGAATTCACCCACATTTAGGAGAAACTTCCACTCTAGTGCAGAGAGGAGATTCTCATTAGCGGCACTTGTCATCTCCGTAATGATGGGTGCAGCAGACAGAGGTGGTCACAGCCCCTGGATCAGAAGGAAGTACATATGCCAGTCATGATGTGTATCTGCTTACTGTTGCCATCTTAATCCCATACGCGCTGCTGCCTTGTCTTTCGGGGTGATTAATATCGAGAAAGCTACTTTTGAGCCCAAGGCCAGACAGAGGCCAACTTCTCCCAAGGGTTTTGTAGCTGAGTTGATAGCCCCAAGTGTTGCAGCTGCAAACATTACAGCTCATTCCTGGGCCTCCCAACCTGCGGGGCCGGCTGCAGCTGGGCCGGCTCCTGTTCCAGGGCCGCAGCAGACTCTGGGCCTTCGGGCCCACGGATCACTGGTCCTTTTGGCACCGCGCTTAAAAGAGCCTGGGAGGAAGAATAACGGCCAGTCATTTCTTTCGCTGACAGAAGTCTTATTTCATCTTCAAACGGTTGTGCTAATATTCAAACACTGTCATCACTCCAAATGTGGAGTAAGGCAAGAAGTAAAAAGCCTTTTGTCAACGTTCCTTCACTGAAATTTGTTTCTGGCAAATTAACTTGATAAAATTAGTGAAGCCTTTGATTGCACTTGGAGTTCAGTTTTATTCAGTGCTTTGCACAAAATAAAGGCATGTTGTTTTGAACTGACAAAATATTACTCTCCGTTTCCTTAAATACCTCAGAGTAGTTACTGGAGTGTTTATTTGGAAATACATGGTGGATGGTGCATGTGTTCCCTTCTCTGACAGTTATAATTGTCTGTAAAAAATAAAATGAGTCACCTCATTCTGATTTCTGATTCTTTTTTTGTTTCTCCTCACAGGCTGCTACTGTTTTCCCAGTCTGAATCACAATGCTGATAACCAATAATACTCGGGTGCATTTAGATAAATAAGTCTTACAGATTACAAAGTTCTCCACATATATGCTCTTCTTTCAGTTTTATAACTACCATGAGGTGGGCGGCGTAAGGGACATTCTCTACATTTTAAGGCTAAGGGCACCGAGGTGTACATGAGAGGCAGAGGGAAGGACCAGGTAGAGGGAAACGGGCTATAGGATCCGAAATCCCAGTCATTTGCCATTCCACTCTTGGTTTCTAGGCAGCATGGCCTAATTGAACACGCACAGGCTTTAAGTCGGAAATACATGGGCTTAGAATCTGGTTCTGCCTCTCACTTGTTAGGGAGACCAACCATCTTAATTTTCCAGAAAGTGGAAAATGCAGACAGTTCAACAAAGATGGAGTTTAACAAAATATGTAACAAAATCAAACAACAAAAACAAGAAAAAAAAACCCAAAACCAACACAAAATAATGAGAGCAGTGAATGGTTGGACTATATTCTCTATCCTTGCATATTTCCACATGGGCCTGCTATTCAAATAAAAGTAAAATGTTGTACCATATGGAACCGCAAAGTTTTAAAGAGCAAATGGTCAAGTATCAGCAGCTCCATATGGTTCTGTCTAATTCTTACAGAGCCTTGAAACTGTCATATTCTTTCCAGCTTTTATGATGGTTTGATTTTGTTTTGTTTTGGCTTTGAGATCTGTTTAATGTTTCTTTTGGGGTTTTTTTTTGTGGGTTTCTTATTTTTTTTGACTGAATAGGTTTTATATACATATTTTAGAAAAATATGTGAAATTTCAAAACACCATACAGGAAGAATTAAGTTCCTCGCTCATCACTGGTCTCTAGTAACCATTTTCTCCTCTTGAAGCAGTCACTGACAGAAGGCACCATACTTTCCAAAGATGTTTTATTCATTGACAAGAAAACATGCTATGTAATTTCTCAATTTTTCTTTTTACTGTATATATTTCTAATTTATAAATTTTACCTCCTGACCAAACAAGGCCCAAAAAACATAACAGATATCCCACAAATGCATGTAGTGAAGGGAGTTAATTACACAGTAGAAAATTGATACAATGTTCTTAAAGAAGAGAGAAAGAATGCTATGTAGTCTAAAATAACAGATGTAGACTATCCACCAAAGCACCAGGCTTAAATAGTAAGACTAAATCAGTGTTCCCAGAGCTTCTTTGAAAGCAAGCACACATAATATGCTCTATATATGACATATTCTCCCTTTGGACTATGAGCTCTCAGAAGGCAGGAACTTGAATTTGTTCATTTCTGTACCCACAACATTAAGCATACTTGGTTCTTATCAGACAGAAAGATAAACACTTTTTGAGGGAGCACACGAACATTTTGCTACTTATTGAGTCATGAGAACTGGATGGCTATTTGGCTCAGTCACTGAACAGTAGATATGGTAATCCATTTTTTAAATAAATTTGTTAATGTTTACTTATTTTTGAGAGACAGGGAGACAGAGCATGAGTCGGAGAAGTATCAGAGGGAGAGGGAAACAGAGAATCTAAAGCAGGCTCCAGGCTCCGAGCTGTGAGCACAGAGCCCCATGTGGGGCTCCAACTCACAAATGGTGAGATCATGACCTGAACCACAGTCAGATGCTTCACTGACTGAGCCACCCTGGCATCCCATGGTAATCCATTTAAAAGAGAGAGCACTAAGTATAGGATAAAATATACTTTTAATGTGAAAACAATCACATTCAAATGAATACACAAGGAGTCTTTTCTGTCTCTAGAAAATATAGGTACAGTGTCCATCACAGAGACTCGCAGCCAGCTGTCATCCTGTGTTGGGCCACTAGCAAGGACCAGACTATCTCTGAAGTGTGAGAGCATACAGAACTAAAATATTAAGGGGGAATGAGTTAATGTGTTTCTTTCCCAAGTTCATTTTTCCTTCATGGGACAGAAATAAATTCCCTCCCCCACCCGCCCCCGGACTGTACACTAGTATTGTAACATTTAAGTTAATTTCTAGAGGAGTACACAAAGCAGTAAGCCAAGAGGTACCGGAAGACTATTCCAGACTGATGGACAAAGTCTCTGAGATACAAGCACACCCTCTTCCATTCCAGCAAGGCCCAGTGTGCTGAACCTCACTATCGGGGACTGACTGAAAGGAAGGAGCTGCTGGAAAAGGGAACTAAAAGAGACATTGATTGGAAGCTAGCAATTCAAAAAAAAAAAAAAAGGAAGAAAAGAAAATGAAAAAAGTAAATGTCACCAGTTTCCTCTAATACATGACAATTGTAGGTTTAATCCAAGTTGCTATTAGACTCAATATTTACATCTATGAACTTCAAATCGTTACTAGGTTTAAATGAGAAGAATTGCTTTATTATTTTGTTTTCTACAATATCTAATATGTGCATTGCATGGATTAATGTGCTCAAATGCCTCAAGCTGAATAGGATAAAATTTAGATACTGGTTATCTGAGAATTCAAAGTCCTCTGGTCTACATCTTCTTACCTATAGTTTGTGTTTAAATGGGCGTGGGACTTTAAAGTGATACACGATTTAATCAATTAAAAGTCCTTTTTCGTTTTAAATGTGGACCCATCCTGTTGCAGCCATGTGGCTGTCAGCTATCTCGCCTGTCTCATTGAAAACTCACCCTCAGTGCCTTGTGCTGTCCCTTTCAGATAATCAAGGAACATATTTTTTGAGTGAGTGTTTGAACTAATAATAAGAGACAGAGTTATAAGTAAGTAATAAATTAGTCTACTATTAGTCAAAACCTTGAAAAGCAGACTATGAGTATGAAGGGCCTTGAACTCCAACTGATCCAGTACCTCCACCTACTTCAAACCCAACCACTGTGAACCAACAGTGATAGAAACCAAACTAACTTATTTCATAAAGAGAAAAATCCTCACAACAAACTAGACTTTGTGCCCAAATGGCAGCCTAGCAGTCACATGCGTATATGGATTATTTACAGAATTTCTTTTTCTGTTCTGATTGCATTTCTTCTGCACAGTACTGGGCACCTAGAAAACACAGTCTACCATTTGTTGATTGAAAACGACAAGCGCATAAGCCCAACCGTAACCATTGCTGCGAGCTGCGATTTGCCTACTCCGTAATGTCAATGAGGCATCTGGTTCCTACTCTGTCACTTTCTCCCTGGGGCTTCAAGAAGGAAGCTGTAGAGGAAAAAGTGTGAGCATTATATATGTGGCTAAAACACGAAGTTCACTGCATAGATTCTGAAACATATTTCAGCAATTTCATAAATGGCCTGTAATCCGATAATAATCATTAAAACATTATTAGTTTCATTTTAATTTAGCGATAAATGAGCTTGTTTTCTAACAAATCACTGATATCCATATTTTCCACTATTTTTGTAGTACTTATTCCCATAATGATGATGGCCTTTCTCTATAACAATTATGTTAGACAAGTTCAACCATTCCTGTTACTAATTAATCTTGACATAAGACAAATTATTTCTTTTCTAACAAGCTTTCTTTTTTTATGTATAGATGTTGCTTTGCATTCTTTTGATTTGCAAAACTCCAAGATTAGCAAATCCATTATTTATGGGCCCATTATTACAGGAGAATTGTCAGCATATTGTTTGATATGTTTATTGATTATATTTTATTGTTATTTTCTTAAACACTTATCTATTATTAAGAGAGAGAGACAGAGCACATGTGGAGGAGGGCAGAGAGAGAGAGGGAGATTAAGAATCTGAAGCAGGCTCCAGGCTCTGAGCTGTCAGCACAGAGCCTGATGTGGGGCTTGAACTCAAGAACTGTGAGATCACGACCTGGGCCAAAGAAGTTGGATGCTTAACTGACTTGGCCACCCAGGTGCCCCAGTTTGTTGATTATATTTTAACAGGCAATATAAGGAGGAAAATTTAAAATGTTCACAGTATAGTATACTTAATTGACTTAAATGATTAAAAAAACAGTAAAGCTTGATTTTAGTACTATATTCTTTGACTTTAAGCTTCTTTGTTTACTAAATAATATTCACCTTCAGGACTGTGCATATTTGTAATTTGTACTTCATGGGAAATTATTTCTTTTTTTAATGATTATTTATTTATTTAGAGAGAGAGATGGGGGAAGGGCAGAGAGAAAGGAGAGAGAGTCCTGAGCAGGCCCCATGCTGCTCGGTGTCTCAGATTATATTTAATGGAAAGGTTATTTTATTCTTTAAAGAGAAGATCAACAGATGTTTCTTTCGTTTCACTACAGAATAATACATAGTAATCTAGCAAGTACTGTTAGATGTTTAAGTAATGACATGATATAGATATTATAATTTGACCAAGCTACATACTTGTGTTTGCTTTTCTGTCAGCATATAACCCTGATGGTAAAAGAAAACAAAAAAATTAAAAAAAAACAAAAAACCCCACATTTAAAAAATAAACCTCCAAGCCCCTAAACAATAAGCAGGAACATATTTTGACATGTAATTTATCAAGGCTTGAGACTTCTACTATTATAAACAAAACAAGACAAAATAAAAGAAAAAAATTAAAAAATGAATAATAAGACTGCAATTTGGGGGAATTTCCTTTGAACCAAATGTGAATTTGAGTGTTTTTTTGTTGTTGTTGTTATTGATATAACCTGTAAAAGCTGACCTACACAATTTAGCCTTTTGTTGTTGTTGTTAAAAAGTGAAAAGCAGTAATTGGAAATAGTTGCATTATTTTCACCAAGTAGAATGGAAATCAGCTTTTGACCATGCGTTTATTTTGGTAAATCCTTCAAAAATACTGATATTTTCATAAAGCTCTAAAATTAATTCTTCATACTTCAGAGTGCTAAGACTAAATTGGCATGGGATTTGAAACAGAAGGAAATTTAGCTGATATTGAAAGGATTATTTTCTACAACCTATAGTAATGTTTACCACACCAAGTATCTCCTTGATGGTGTTTTTTCCTCTGTGCTGCGTAGTCTGTTTCTTGGTTAATCACAGCCCCCACACCCAAAAAAATCTCCTCTTGAATGATTCAAACCAACAATGGTGACTATGAGGTTGGATCACATCACTGTAGTGTGAACACTCAGTGGAAAAGAAGAGTTCCATTTTGTTTGTTTTTTAAATTCTAGGTCTAGCTTTAAAACTAAAAATGTTGCCCTTATCTTCATGAATTCCCTGCTTTTCTCAAAACCAGTAAATGGAAAACGAGGACTCTTGGTAAAGTGTCAGTTTTATCAGCCTTGGGGAGTTGGTTCCTGACTTCTCAACAATTCCATCTTTGCTCTCCTTCAAGAAAGGCACAATAGGGGCACCTGGGTTAATCAGCGGTTAAGCATTCAACTTCGGCTCAGGTCATGATCTCATGGTTCGTGGGTTCGAGCCCCGCGTTGGGCTCTGTGCTGACAGCTAGCTCAGAGCCTGGAGCCTGATTCCGATTCTGTGTGTCCCTCTCTTTCTGACCCTCCCCTGCTCATCTTCTTTCACTTTTTCAAAAATAAATAAAACATTAAA
This sequence comes from Suricata suricatta, assembly GCF_006229205.1. Taxonomy (NCBI): domain Eukaryota; kingdom Metazoa; phylum Chordata; class Mammalia; order Carnivora; family Herpestidae; genus Suricata; species Suricata suricatta. The sequence goes on from NC_043707.1 coordinate 77,156,128, forward strand.
AATTTTTAAAATAAAAAAGGAAGGCAGAAGTGAACTAGCATCATGAAAATATTGTGTGGCTTTGGAGACTTTTCACTAAATGTATCAGTCTTCTGTTTAAATCACATTCTAATTAGGGAAGCTCATGTAATATCGAAATAGCCCCTCATCATCATTTAGAACATTTTGGTGAGTCTGCTAATTTTAAGAACTTAATGGCCCATGATATTTCAAATCCACTATGATCTATGGTATAAGCGTTCTGAAAAGACTATGTTTTAACCTTCCATTCTTTGGAATCAGCCCAGCACACACCTGTGTTAGGCAAATTATAGACACTTTTAATTCAATAAAATAACACTGTTGGGTTATATAGATCTCATATTCAGGTTTGATTTGTATGAATAGAGAAGGCAAGAATAAATTGACCTCACTATTAGATATGGAAGTGCTTCGGGACTCTCTCTTGATAGGTCCTATTTGTATGCAGTTCTAGATATAAAGCTCAACCTAATTAGTGCAGCTATTTGGAGAAGATGAAAGACAGCCTATCTGTGCTGTGCCCCAAGCAAATGTTAGTGACCTCTCTGAAGAGCTGTAGAACTTACTCTTCATCAAACGTATTAAATGGTAAAAGATAGAAGCAATGGACCACCCAGACCAGGTTCCACATTCTGCAATTGGAGAAGGGTGTGCATGCCATGTGAGTTTCTATTTATCATTTCCTATTTAAATATACATGTGTGTACATGTGTGTGCATTCCTGTGTGTGGACACATCAGCATTACTTATTGAAACAAATGGGAGCCAAATGTATATATTCTTGAGTCTTATTTTCAGGTAACTCCACTTTTTGCAAGTTCTTCTAAGAAAGCATCAGGCATTGTGATGTCGTGTCTGGCACTACGTAATTCCTTATTTAATAGAAGAACAAGAGAGCATTTACAGTAAAATATTCATAAATTGTCAGCACATCTGTTGTTACTGCCCCCAGGGTCACATTCATTTAAGCCTCCTATTTTCCAGACATATTTCTATTTTTAAATATATACTGTACTTTGATCTGGCACGTAACCGATCAAGCTGCCTTTTATGACCTAGCTACACCTGTTTCTGCAGGTGTGGTAACTGAGGGAGGGCATTTTCAAGATGGAGGGGAACGAACTACCTGGGATTTATTTTGAGCTAGCCATTTCCTCACTGCAAACCAGCAGGCAGCTTCTGGGAATTTCTCATGAAGCACATCAGTAGAATTTTTCTCTTTTATATCAGTGTGTCTTCACTTAGAGTGAGAATGTCGCATGTAATATGTTTTTCAAACAACATATCATTGACACAGAGAACAGGTATTTAAAAATAATTATTAATTCTCTTTTTCATAACATTTTGACTTTGTTTTGCTCCTTTTATTAATGTTGTCATATGTGAGTTTGAATGTTAGTTCTTTTAAACGTGTCAATGGGTTTTACAGTACCATAGTATTTTATTTTACACTACCTCATCCGTTTTATTTAACTGATGTTTGCTGAGGGTGTGTGATTGACAGTAACACTCCTGTGCCTGGCCTTCCTGTGATCTGTTCCCCAAGATCAGGCACGTTTCTTGCCCTCTGTAAAGCATGCTTCAGGGTACCCACAACCCACTGAATATCTGCGCCGTCTCTAGTATATCTGTGCAAATGTGCTTCTATCAGTTGAGTTATATGTTTTCTGGGAGTCAGAACTGATTGTACCATTGAAGCTTTCTATTCAAATTAGGTAAACATATTAACAATTGCATGAACTTGAAGGGAAAAAAAGTGTGAAATGTTTGATATTTTTGCCCATTAAAAACTTGAGTGTTCTGTAATAGCCCAGCAATTCACACAACTGTCCCAAATGCTATTTAATTTAGATGTGAACAGGGAAATCATAGACTTTTTGATGGGGAAGAGGGAAGTTGGAAACATCTAAATCAATACAGTAGCCACTTTATATTCAAATTCAAATTAATTAGGATGAAATAATATTAAAAGTTTCATTCCTCAGTTGCTATATGTTCAATAGCCACATGTAGCTTGTGATTACCAAATTCAACAGCATTTCGGGTGTCACAGAAAATTCTATTGGAGACTTTAAGGAGACGTTAAGTCCTATTGGAGACTTTAAGTCTTAAGGAGATTCTACACTCAGATAAATCTTCAGTTGTCTAATTCCCTGCTCCAAATAAAAAAAAATCCAAACTAAAAATTATAAATGAATAATATCTTTCCATTTGGGCCAAGAAATCATTCATAACTCTAAAATGTTTGACATGGTGTACATGTTTATATTTTATGTTTAAGAATGTGATTTTTTAATGATTCTCCATTTTAACACATGTTTCCATTAATCTACTATTAATTCCCCATGCCTCTATCAGATAAAGGACTTTTACTCAGAGCTATGGGATAATGACTAAGCATATCTGCTCCAGAGGTGGTGTTTGTACCCTGGCTCTATCACCAACGTCCTGGGGCAATTTGGGAAGGCTTTGTTTCTAAACTTTTGTTTCTTTACCCACAAAATTGGGATCTTAACAAAACTTATGTGATAGGGTTGTTATAAAAACTAAATTAGTTAATGATGATAAAATGCTTTCATCTGTGACTAGCATAGAAAGGAGAATGAATAACTAAAGAATTGTGAACAATTTGATGCCATTATGTACATTATTTCATTTAATTCTCAATTTGTTGTTTTTCTTACTTTAGATAGAAAAGAGGACTTACAGAGCTATAGGTAACTGCTAAGTTTGATGTTTGATAATTCATTTCTCTGACTTCAAAACTTATAGCATTATATTCTTCTTATGTAACACTTCCCTTCATGAATGACTAAAAAAAAGTGTGCAACTAAATTTTTTTCATTTGAACCAAGACTCTTGGTTTGTTGTGCATTTAAAGATTTTTTCAATAATAGACATGATGGTAAAATGTTATGATTTGAGATGCAGAAGCCTAGTAGATCTATTTCACTTGATTTTGTCTAGTCAATAGAGCAACTCAGTTGTGTTTTCAAACAGAGAGAATAACAAAATCATTTTCCTCCAGCTAAGCATTCATCAATGAGTTCATGTAAACCTATTTCACAACAGTAGAAAACAAAGAGAGACTGAATTCATACTTATCTTAATTTTAAATCACATACTAGATCTAGCATAAGGTTTTCTATACCATGCCACCTGAATAGTTGTTGATTGAGAGGGATTTCTCCTACAAACCAGGTTAATATTACAATAAAGAACAAAGACAAGTTCTGCAGGAGCTAACATTTGAATGTTGATTTCCTATCTAATATTGAAAAGGAACTCTTTAATCTCTACTGGTTATAGCTTATACTACTAGTTGTCTCCCTCCAGAAAACTATACACTGGTGAAAAGAGGCAGGAGTTACAAAAACTACTGTAATACAAAGAAGAATACGTTAAAAGAGTATGTTAAGGGAATACATTAAGTAAGAGATTTGTATGGTACCACTGGGATTTTAAAGAGTTTGTATTATATTAGGGACTGAGATTCAACTTAATGGGAAAAAATAGTCTTCAATATAAATATAAAGAAGAAATAAAGTTTAAAGTGGAAGAGGTAAGAGAAAAGCTATTCTCCATCTTTTGGATGAGCTAAATTTTCTTTTTGGTTTCTTCGCATCATCTCTGACATTGTCTACACTTCTCCTGCATTTTAAAATGTGAGAAGCTAGGTTTCTCAAATCTCTTTGCCCCCAAAGTTCTGGTTTAAATTCTATCAGTGGGAGACCATCATATGCAGTTGGAAGGCAGAAGGTACTTTTGTTTCCACATAGCACCAGTGACCGCAGTGGGCAAACCCAGTTTGTACTCATACAGCAACAAGAGCAGACAAACAGGGCTCCTGTAGCTGCTAAGTGTGGACTCCGGAGGAATGCAGACGTAGGCAGGAGCACTCATGTCTTCCTACAGCTTCTGATCTCAGTAATGTCACTCCACCTTTTACCCTTTCCAACAGTTTTATATCCTAGTTCTCTTTCTGTTTGGAATACTTAAGTAGATTCCTGTTTTGCTGTTGGAACACTGAAGGATGGAGTTAGGGAAAAGCAAAACAAAAACAATAATAAAATCTGTGCTTGTAGAAAAGTTGAGACATGTTTTGGGAGAGGAGTCTTCATAGCAATTAGACTCGAAATGCGCTTCAGAACTGTCTTAAATTGAGATTGTAATGCTCAACTGTTGAGGTTGTGATTTAGTAGATTTTTGTTCTACATCTCTGACCATTCCTTTTAGAGGAAATGCTTTGTTGTCACTTAAGCCACATTTTCTTAAGGTTTGAAAAGATGAGCACTCATCAAATCCAAGGTAACTCTAAAAATCTTTATATAAATGTGTCCATAAAAACCAGGAGAGAAGATAAGAATTTAATGCCTATGACTTACCCCAGTGAGTTTGTATACTAAGCTATGGACACAGTAGTACTGGTAAAATGTCATGAGAAAATTGAGGCCTAGAGATATGAAGTAAATAAGTGCTGATTGTAAATAAAATTTCTGATGATACAAAATGAAGCCCCAAGATAATATCCACAGCGGTTTGTGGGTTGGGTAGAGAAAAAGCCAAAGTAAGTAAAAATATCTCACAAAATCTGTCTTGGCAAGAGATACCTATAGATATTCATTAACATTTGATGTTTGAAAAATACCAGCTCAAGTAATAATATTATGTATTTAGGGATCTATAATAAAAGATTAAAAGAAGAAGGTATACCTTTCAGACTATTAGAATGAAAAACCAATTCAAAGAACACTCAACACTCAACAAAAGACAGAAGAGAAGCTAAGCCAATAACAAGAAGATATGGCAAATAGAAAACACAAAGTAGGTATCAGTTGGTATAAAGATACATTATCAGTACTTGTTACAATTGTTAATGGTTTAAAACCAATATTTCTCAGATTAAATAAAACAGAACAAAAAAATCCACAACTAAAATCAGGGGGAAATGGCCTAAATCTGTAAAGAGATACAATTTGTATTGATAGAAATAACATCATACTAAGACAATGCAGTAGTCACAAGTATCCATACCCCTAAAAAATCTTTAAAATTACTATTAAAATTAAAATGTGACAACTAAAATGAAAAAATTGAATCTTTAGCAAGATATTTTATTGTGTCTTTCTCAAAAATCAATAGATCAAATAGAATACAAAAGAAAGCATATCAAAGATTTCAATAAAACAATTGAGTTGTCTACACTATTAAGTGGATATGTGTTATTTCAAGGCAAATAGAAAGTTCACAGGTTTTAAAAGCATCGGTAGAACATTACTAGACCAACCTTTTGTTGATTCTTTTCAATTAACAACAATCTATTCATTTGACAGACAGTTACCAGGTATGTTCTATGTGTCACACACTGTTCTCTTTCTGGGGAAAGTAAATTGTAGTAAGATGAAAAATGCCATGGTAAAAAGATTGGGAAAATGTGACCTATTTTACATTTCAAAAGGGCCAATCTACAGTGGATCATAAAATACAATTTTAACTTATAAAAACTCCACAATTTTTTTTCAAAACGATTCATATAAAATAGAAGACTAGAAAATTTAGCACCCGTCGTCCTTTACTTCATTTAGCCTGCAATACTTCTGGCAGTTTTTGGAAGAAAAAAAGAAGGAAAACAAATGTACTGTCCTTAATGTCTCATTAAGCACTAAATGAGATACAGGTAAACAAGGATTAACACAAATAGATTAAAGATAACTGGGAGACATTGATAAAAATTTCTATGGTGTTGCACATACAAAACCAATATATTTGGAGGTAAATTTTCTTCTGTACACTATTTGCCTCTTCCTTGATGACTTTAAAATTTAACCCTTGAAAAATGCCAAAACATTATATTTGTTTTTAATATTTACCTAAGAGGTTAACTGCTTATATGACTAGAAAAAAAGAGCATCTTTGGAAAGCAATTAGAATATACATCTTCTTATTAATATGCATGATTGAGCAATTCTAATTCTTGAAATTTACCTTAGGTATATGTTCATAAATATGAAGACAGGGAAATATTTGCAAGAAAGATCCTTGCAGCACTGTTTATAATGAAAAATTGGAAGCAACCTAAATGCCTCTTAATAGATGAATGCTTACACAAGTTATGGCATTTTCTTATCATAGAACACTTGGCAGCTGTTAAGAATGAGTAGTAAAGTGGAAAGGTCTTCGTGACATATAGAGCTGTCTGTTTCACATAGTTTACCACTATTTAAGTTAACATAGGCACATATGGATATTTGTAAATGCATGAAAAATAGTACTGTGGATAAACACCAAACTAGTAATACTAGCTTCATTTGGGAAGTGCTCTGGTATAACAGCATAAGGTGGGTTTAGAGAAGAGTCAGAAGGAAAAGATTTAGACTTTATTTAGATTTAGGTTTATCTAGAATATTTCATTTTTTTAAAAAAAGAGAATCCATTCTTATATGAATGAAGCATTCACAGCATAGAAGGAACTAGAACACTGAATTGTGAAAATATAGTTTCAAAGGTTAAAAACATGATTCTCAAACAAATACAAAATGGACATTCAGCTATTTTTTCAAACTCATTAATTAATGAAAGGAAGTAATATGATAAAGGTTGAGGTTTATAGAGCTGTCAGAAAATATACTTTTTAAATATGGCTGTTAAAGTTATTAAAGTGTATATAAAACTGATTAATATCCTGCAAAGCACTAATTAAAACCACAACTTTTGGAATTACATTTTCTAGTGGATCTACAAGTAACATGTAACTCCAGTTAAAGAACAACACCAAACACAAGTACCTTCACTAGGAGAGTTAAATAATTCTTAGGTGTGCTTATAAAATAATAGACCATATAACATTAAAAGTATATGCCACACCCTCTTTCTTGCTTATTTCCAAATATTACATAACTTTTCTTAATGAACCACAATAAAAATAAGACACTGCACTGTTAAGAACAGTGGTTGAAATCTGATTAATTTCAGGAAATATCATGATAAAAGTACCCAAACACAGATGGTGGAGATGTAACAATATGAAATATATTATTAATTGTAGAAATAAAATCAAAATTCATTGACGTTTGGTATATAAATCCTGATACTAGAAAATATCCACTCAAATGCCCAAAAGAGAATAATAGAAAAAGATAAAAGTTTTCAGATAAGACCAGGAGAGATTGCCATTGACGTGTAGCTCCTTTATTCCCAGTGAATGAGATTTACTGTCATTATTGAATCTATTCTATATGTTATTTTTAGTTTATGTATTTTCACATTGAAACTGTACAGTGTATTCCCACAGGCCATTCCACACTTTATGTGTGTGCATGTTTTACACATTCTTCTGCTCTAATCAGAACGTTATAAATGTCTACAGTTACAGATAAACTAATTCCCAATTATAATCAAGACTCAAGTGACTACTGTGAGCTCTGAATAAGAATGATAAACTAAACAATTTACACTGTGCTTGGTGTGCCATGTACAAATGTAAAACATTTGTTAAAAATAAGTTTTCCCATTACATAAACCACTCTTTTCAAATATTAGGCTTACCTCAGGATTAGCCTAGTGAAATACTTCCTTTCACATTTTTATTGAACTTATTTTATCTTAATTACTTGAAGAGATTTTGTTTAAGAGGCTGTAATACAAATGAAGTTGGTTGACTCTGTGCAAAAAGACAAAAAGAGCCCTTGATGTCCCTAATAATAAGGAAATATTAGCGTCTTTACATTTCATGATCTTCATTGAACTTTTATCCTGTCTGCTGGAAATCTAGCAAGAGAGGATATCAGAGTCAATTAATATAAGCAGAGCATCAGATTCTATCCTAAAATCGAAAAAACCAAAAACTTAAACATGCCTACTATGAAATTTAATTGGAGAGCTTAAAATTATTGTTATAGGGTAACTTAAAGTATCAAAGGAAATACTTTTCCACTAGTATTGGAACACTAAAGAAAAGCCACTGTAGTAAAGAATCTTGAAACTGCAGTCCTCTCAAGGAATCTAGGACACGCATATTTATATGGCATAAAAAATAATAAAAATAAAACCCCCATTGATTTACATACATTTGCATATACTACTTAAGTATGTAAAACTAATTAGTACAGTTGAAATCCGTGTATTCTAGATTCACATTTAAGGTCGTTCAAAGCACTGAGGTCAACCAAGTTTTGCAAATTATGAAATCTGACTCCAGCAGGGTATTTCTCCCATCGCAGGGATCATTTTCAAAGTGCTTTGCCTAAAGACAAAGGCTTCGAAGAGAATGACTTTGTAAAAACAAATGTCTGCCACTTCAGTGTTAAAGAACCCCCTAAATATTTTTGTGAGCTTCAGGCTGCTGATCTCATTGACTCCCTCTTGTCTTCAGATGGCACGTTATATCATTCCCTCTGAAAGCCGAGGAGGCTAAGTGAGCTGCATTGGACTGATCAAGTCCCTGATAGGAAGCGTTCAGTGCTCTAAAAATGGCATGCAACCCCAAAAGGAGTCTAAAAATTGTCATCTCTGCTTTTAAACCTTAGTGGCTTAAGCTGTTTATAAGGATCTTAAAATAAGAAAGTTTTCTGTTTTAAATAAGATGACCTATGAAGCTTTAAAAGGTGCAACATTCTGGGCATTATATTTTCTTTCCCTGAGTTATGAGGGAACTTTAATAAAAAGTGTCAGTAATCTCAAATCCATTTAAACCTGCTTCCTGGGATGTACTGATTTACAGAGCCATGATCTGCCAGTGATGGATCATAGCTGATGAGGTCATTTGCTGATAAACATATTTCAGAGGATTTTCCCTTCCATTTTGTGTTGAAATTCTTATACTGTAATGGTATGTCCTTGTAGAGTCTGCACTGACTCCCAACTTTTCTACTTTCAAAAAAAGTCTATTTTCTGGAAATATGGCTGATCCTGTAGAACTAAATTTGCTATTTATTAAAGACCTGGACCCTATCAAGTAAATAAAGTTCTAAATATTGAGATTAAAAAACAAAGTTAATCAAGCCATCAACTTTTTTGAGCTCACCGATGCTTAGTTTTTGGATATTTAAGATCAGTAAGGTACTTAGTAGGAGCTAAGGATGAGTTTCTTGTTTTCATTTTTGTTTATTTTGATCTGAAATTTAAGGTTATGTTTTCTGATTTTCTGATGATGTTTTGAAAATGAGCTCTTTCCCAGTCCATTATTAGCACTGCTGTCAAAGCATTGCATTTATTTTGGTGTCACTGCATTTACAAACCTTCAGAGGGGACAGACTTATTCATTACTGTTAGGGAGGAAAAATTTTTCTTAACTCCTTCAAGGTCACTGGCTAGGTCAGAAAATTAAAATGATAGAAACATATTGGGGTGCCTGGGTGGCTCAGTCACTTAAGCATCTGACTTCTACTCAGGTCATGATCTCAAGGTTCGTGGGTTCGAGCCTGGCATTGGGCTCTGTGCCAACAGCTAGCTCAGAGCCTGGAGCCTGTCTTCTGATTCTGTGTCTCCCTCTCTCTCTGACCCTCCACAGCTCACACTAAATCTCTCTCAAAACTAAATAAAACATTAAAATTTTTTTAAAACTGCCCACTGCAATGGCCAAAATGAAAAACAGAGACAATACCAAGCGCTAGTGAGGATGTAGAGAAACTAGATCATTCAGACATCCCTGTCTATACTGTAAAATGCTACAGGCCCTCTGGAAAATAATTTGGCAGTTTCTTAACAAGCTAAACATTAAATTATCATATAACACAGCTATTCCACTCCTGTGCATTAATTGCACAGAAATAAAAACGTATCCACACAAAACATGAACAATCCAATTTAAAAATGGGCAGAATAGACATTTTCCCAAAGAAGACATATAGTTGGCCAAAAGACATATGAAAAGATGCTCAACATCACTTATCATCAGGGAAATTCAAATCAAATCTACAATGAGCTATTACCCCACACTTGTCAGAATGACTAAACTCAAAACACAACAACAGATGTTGGTGAGAAAAGGGAAATACTGGTGTTAGAGAAAAGGGAACCCTTGTTCACTGTTGGTGGGAATGCAAACAGGTGCAGCCATTCTGGAAAACAGTTTGGAGGGTCCTCAAAAAGTTAAAAATAGAATCACCTTATGATGAAGCAGTTGCACTACTAGGTATTTACCTAAGGAATGCAAAAATACTAATTCAAAGGGATACAAGCAAATGATGCATGCATGCTGATTATCTATAATAGCCAAATTACTGATACATCCCAAGTGTCCATTGATAGACTAATGGAATAAAGAAGATGTGAGTGTATATATAATATATGTATTGTGATATATATATATACACATATATATATAAACAAAACAACCCCCACCCCCAAAAGCCAGCACACATTCACACAAAAGCCTATATGTAAACATTCATAGCAGAGTTGTGTGTGTGTGATAGCCAAGAATTGCAAGTAGTCCAGATATCCTTCAAATGATGAATAGTTAAACACTAGCACCTAAACACCATGAAATGCTACTCAAAAATAAAACACGGATGAATATTGGTATGCACAACAGAGAATTATGCTGAGTGAAAATGGCCAAATCACATAAGGCAATTTTACTGTATGATTCCTTCATATAACATTTTCAAATGATGATAATTTGCTAATTTAGAACAGATCACTGTTTGCCAGAACATAGAGTATGGGCAGGGATGAAGGAAGTTTTGTTCATACAAAAGCAACATGAAAGATTCTTGTGCTCATTGAATTGGTCTGTATCTTGACTCTGTTGGTGGCTGCATAGACTGATACATGTGATGAAGTTGTATAGATTTAAATATACACTCTCATACCCCTCACCCCTGTACACACAAACATACATGAATGCATGTTATGTGGGAAAATGCTAGTAAAATCTATGGATTGCATCAATGCTGAGATCTTGATTATAATATTGCCCTATTAATAGTTTTAAATCTTACCATTGGGTAAAGAGTTCATAGTATCTCTGTTCTGTATATTACTTTTTAAATTTTTTTTAAATGTCTATTTATTTTTGAGAGACAGAAAGAGACAGAGCATGAGCAGAGGAAGGGAGCGGAGAGAGAGGGAGACACAGAATCCAATGAAGGCTCCAGGCTCTGAGCTGTCAGAGCCTGATGCAGGACTCGAACCCACAAACAATAAGATCATGACTTGAGCTGAAGTCGGATGCCCAACTGACTGAGCCACCCAGGTGCCCCTCTGTATATTATTTTTTACAAATGCATGTGAATCCACAATTATTCCAATAAGAATTTGAATTAAAAATAGTAAAACAAAGGTATTTTCCTTTCTGTAATGCTGAATAAATGAAAATATAAAAATGAATAAATGAAATCATCAAATAATCATAATTCTGTGGGTCATTCTTCCCACATATATTGGTATTTAATAATAGGCTCACATATTCAGATATCCATTTAATAGTGCTGGAGACAGTATCAAAGTGGAGGATGTATTTGGAAGTATTGTCATGCAAAATGCATTTCTTGTGCAAGAGTAGGAAGAGAAAACATTTGGGGTAAAAAGGCAAAGATGTCAAATGAATCATTAAGAAATATTTAGGTCAGTGGCTCTGAAATTATACTGTGCCTACAAATTAGGTGGAGAACTTGCTAAATATGCAAATGTCAGGATACCACCTGAGAAGTCTTGATTCAGTCGAACTGGGATGTGGCTCTGACATCATCCATGGTGATCTTGGTGGCATCACTTCACAGATGACAATTTAAAAATCATTGACTTACAAATAATTCATTACAGGATAATACAAAATGTACTTTTTAAGTATATAGAAATATATAGATGATTACGAACATCGATGCCTTTAATATCAATTGAAGCAAATTTTTATAAAAGAAATCAATAATTTAACTACCTATTGTATCAGTGAATAAATAGAATGTGATACCTATTGATTGCCTTAAGAAAGGAATGGAAACTTCATGTTAGAAATGCCTTTGTTTTGGGGGCTCCTGGGTGGCTCAGTCTATTAAGCATCTGACTTCAGCTCAGTTCATTATCTCACAGTTTGTGGTTCAAGCCCTGCATTGGGCTCTGCTGACAGCTCAGAGCCTGGAGCCTGATTCACATTCTGTGTGTCTCTTCTGCTCCCCTACTTGTGCTGTCTCTATCTCTCTTTCAAAAATAAATACGCATTAAAAAATTTTTAAAAAGAAATGCTTCTTTTCATTAAATAGTTTGCTCTGTCTAGAAGAGTAAGAAATTCTAATGATGTCATAAAGTATAGTTGATAAATAGTTGATACTGATTCTGAAAAATCTAGATATTCTAGTTGGTTGACTCATTTATTTCTTATGACTATTTTCTAGACTAGATTCTTGGGCGATGAGAAGACTCACTATATAAACAAAGTAAGCACAAGGCATTCATGTACAAAATATATGGATATTTTTCTATTTTTTAGAATCTTATAGTTTTTTTAAACCTACATTTATTTTTCAATATAGATGTGTCTACTAGACTTTCTTTTAGCAGCTACCCTCACTGTAATACTGAATACAAATATCCCCAAATATAGTGACTTACATTTATAATTATGTTTGTGTGTTACAAATGATCTAAAGTGGTCCCAACCTGGGCAGATCTGCTTCTAGACGCTGAGAGTTGGGTAGACTAGGACAAGTCTCCACATATCCCATTTTAGGAATCAGTCTGGAAACACAGAGGATGTCTTCCTCATGATAATGACGTAGCGTTAGAGGACAAGGCTGACCACCCAAACACATTTGTTCATTTCAGATATGCTAATATCCCATTAACCAAAATGATAATAACACAATCAAGCTCAAGTCACAGAGCAGGGAAGTTTGCTTCAACCACAAGGAAGCTATTGCAAGAATGAGTATGTATACTTATATTCTTAGAGTGTGTAAATTTAGGTGAGATCATTAACACAAATGATCAAAGGATCTCTAAGTGGTATTTGTAAGCAATATTACCATGAGGACATAGCTTGTTTGGGAGTTATAAAATATACCATATTTATTTCAATTGATTTTTATAATTTGTTCTTTAAAATATTAATTATAACTAAAATCAACTTTGAGCTTCTTACTTTTTTTTACCTATGGAATAACTTACCTACTATAAAAATATTTGTTTCAGTTATCTTTTGCAATGTAACAAATCGTCCCAAAGTTAGGGACTTAACACACTGATTTTTTATTTGCTTACGATTTTGTGGGTGAACAATTTGGGCTGAGCTCAGCTTGGATATCTTGCTCATCTAGGGCCTCCACTGGGACGGCCGAGGTGTCAGGATGACTGGCTTCTATTCTTCACATGTCTCTCATCCTCAAAAAGTCTAGGCAATTGTATTTATGGCAATTATGCTCCAAATGGGCAAGCACAGATAATTCAAGACGCCATGAGCCTAGGGACAGAACTCACACAATGATACTTCCATTATATTTTATTGGTCAAAGCAAGTTATAAGGCAATTCTTGAGATGGAGAATGAACAGTTATGGTCCCTTGTATTAATGTGCCAATATAAATTAGGCAGGTTTGATAAATGAAATCTATAAAAGGTCCTTATGTTTTGTACTTTGTCATGTTTCTTGAGCTAGCATAACATTGTTAAAATGCTCCATTTCTATACTTCCCACCTAGAGGTGGATCTCTGAGCAGATGTGTCTAAATTTTTAATCATGGTTACTATCCAAATTCTTTTGACTTTCATCCCAAGCAAAATATGCAAATGTAGTAAAGAAATATATATTACCAATAGGCATATGTTAAATGGTGGTAAAGTTTTCTTTCTTTCAAATTCATAAAAGCATTTGGACGTAAGCTTTTACATTTTTTCATTCCATCTTAAAAGATTCCTTTGTTCATTCCTAGGAAGACCTCTGTGTTAGATTATTAGGGCATTTTCTAAATAACCAAATTCTCGTAATGAGTAGGCATGTTATTCTGGGCAGTCTATCTATAGTTAACAGTGAATCTGAAAGTATCTGAGATTTGACACTATAGAATTTTTTTAAAATTACATAATTATTCTTAGTGATTGGCAGGTGGTCGATATAATACTGCCAGGATCCACACTCCTGTCATGTTGTTCTGTCCTCTTCTAGATCATCTGGCACTCTCTATTCATCCAGTGGATGAATTAAGAGGAAAAAAAAACAACTTACATGGGACATAGTCTAGGTCTGGATGTGGCACATATTCCCTGTTCCCATATTCCATTGGCAAGAATTAATTTACCTGGTCACATCTAAATGCAAAGAAGGTTGATAAATGTGTTCCAGCTCCACACCTGGAGGAAAAGGAAATAGGCTTTGGTGAAGACGTAGCACACTCTGCCATAGTGGAAAATAAGTGACAAATTATCCTCCACTCTTTGACTAGTAATCAGTGATGTGTAAAGCAATTGCTATGTCCTTGAATTTTGTCTGTCTGATTGTTCAACTCAATGAGTAGAACTTTTTAGAGACAAGGCAGGATATAAGTCTAGCCACAAAGAATTCCCCTCCATGTATGTTTCCTGGGACTTGTTAAAACAAACCCCAGCTGCTATTCTTTAGACTATAAAGTAAGTTTCTCATTAATTCTGCCCCTTTAGCAGCTGACAGGCAATTTGACTGCTTGGAAAACACACTGGGTTTTTATGACCCACACGTAAGTAATCATAACCAGCCATATGTAAAACCACAAAGCATAAATTGATGGAACTAATACAATTTTAGCCAACAATGTTACAGGTTATATTTTAGCACTACAAAGTCCCTTTTAACATTTCAATATTGTCCTATAGATGTGCACTGGATTTGCTTTCCTATGAGAAAGATACATAGTTTTACTAAAATTATTCATTTTTTCTGTTTAACTTTTATTTTCACCTTGCACATGTTGTTTTATTTTTATATTGCTGTGTGTATCATATTTGAGAGTTTGTGTTAAAAATGTAATTAATTAACATATAAACATTTTAAGAGCGATTGCAGGGAATAATTAATACACAAATTCCCTTTCTAGTTTTCTATCCAAGGATTATGTTTTCTTCACCTGTTATTCTTAGAAAAAGTCAAATACTTCACAGAGTTTCATGTTGGTTTAAAATAAGTGGTCTTGAGAATAATGAGGTTCTTATAATAAGGTCATAGGGCATTATCCCATGCCAATATGTGTGTGTGTGTGTGTGTGTGTGTGTGTGTATACATACTCTCTCTCTCTCTCTCTCTCTATATATATATATTATATATATAATATGTGTGTATGTGTTTACATATTTAAGGTTGAATTGTGTGTCCTAAAATTCATATGTTGAAGCCTTAACCCCCAATATCTGAAAATGTGACTGTTTTTGGACGCCTGGGTGGCTCAGTCAGTTAAGTGTCTGAATTCAGCTCAGATCACGAGCTTGTGGTTCCTTAGCTGGAGCCTCACATCGGGCTCTCTGCTCTCAGCATGGAGTCTGCTTTGAATCCTCTGTTTCCCTCTCTCTCTCTCTCTCTCTCTCTGGTCCTCCTGCTTATTCTCTCTCTCTCCCTCTCTTTCCCTCTGTCTCAAAAATAAATAAACACTTATAAAATGCGACTGCTTTTGGAGATAGGGCCTTCAAAGATGTGATTAAATTAAAATGAAGCTATTAGAGTGGACTGGGATCTAATCTGACTGGTATCCTTGTGAAAAGAGGTAACTTGGACCATAGGGACACCAGTGATGAAGACACAGAGAGATGAACAATGCAAGGACACGGCAGGAAGTCTTTCATTTACAAACCAAGGGGAGAGGCCCCAAAGAAACAAAATCTACTGACGCTTTCATCTTGGATTTACTGCCTCCAGGTCTGTGAACAAGTCAATTTCTGCTGTGCAAGCCACCAATCCACAGTCTTTTGTTATGACAGATCCAGTGAAGTAAGTGTAATAATAGATGCTAATATTTTATACACATATGAAGAGAGATATTCTGTAAGAAAAAAGCAGCATTAAGTATAACAAATATTAGGTGGCTGTAGGTGAATTCATTTTTGTAATACCTTTGAAAATAAGTATTTGTGAGTTGTATTAAAGTTCATTTTTTAATAACTAAAGTTAGTACTAAGTTTAATTACATCTCAGAAAAGAAATGAGGAGATGTCTAATGTTATCACAGCCATATGGAATTTTTGATATTTTTCAGAGAAAATAGGTGGTGATCAACTATATGTCCCACCTAACAGAAAATGAGAGAAAATGTAGAATTGAAATTTCATAAGGGTTTTACTGCTAATCCAGTTTTAAGACTTGAACAGTATTTAGAATGAACTACTTCATATACACTGCAGAAAGTAGCTTTATAAAAACAAGCACATTGGTGGAAAAATATAAATGACTTGTATATCCATTCCTAATCCCATCTCTAGAGACATGTGACCCTTTCAGTTAATAAATTTTATAGGGACTCTGCTCAAATGGCACCCATCCAGAGAGACTTTACCTGCCCATCCCATCATAATTTCATCCATATTCATTCTCAGTTTCCCTCCTGTATTTATTTATTTCCATGTAATTTACTTAACACTATATTATATACTTGTTTATTTGCTTAATATTTCTCTCATGCTAAACAAAAACAAGATATTGATTGCCTTATTCCTATATCCTTAGCCTCTAAAGAAGTTTCTAGCACTTAGAAAATGCTCAATAACTATTTCCTGAGGATAGCTTAGTTCATATTTATCCATTGTTTTTTATGCTTATGTAATTCAGTATAATTGTAATAGTCTCAGAGTTTCATAACTGAACCTCACGTGAACCATGAAGATCACAATCTAATTGGGAAGATTATAAGATGTATGAAACAGAGGATAATTCAATTTTTAAAAAGTGTCCTAGGTATCCACAGCCACTATGGAAAACAGTATGGTGATTCCTCAAGTATTAAAATATAGTTACCATATGGTCCAGCATATACCCAAAAGAAATCAAATCAGAGACCCAAACAGAAATGTGTACAAACATGCTCATAGTAGCATTAGTCACAAGAGGCAAAAAGTGGAAGATATACACATGTTCGTTAACAGATAAATGGATAATCACAATAGTGTAGATGTACAATGGAATACTGTTCAACCTTTTAAATGGAAGGAGATTCTGACACATACTACAGGATAGATGAAACGTGAGGACATTATTTCTGAAATAAGCTGGTTACAAAGGACAAATATTGTATGACTCCACTTATATGAGTTATTTAGAGTAGGCAAACTCACAGAAGTAGAAAATGCATTTGCCAGGGTTTGAGAGGAGAGAGAAATGAGGAGCTCTTATTTAATGGGTAGAGAATTTCAGATTTGAAAGAGAAAAAGTTCTGGAGATTGGTTGTGCAACTATATGAATATCCTTAACAGTGCTGAAAACTACAGTAAATGGGTAAGATGATAAATATTATTTTATATGTATTTTATCACATACATTAAATTAAATTAAAAATATGTATACTGGGGCACCTGGGTGGCTCAGTCAATTGAGCATCCAACTTCGGCTTAGGTCATGATCTCACAGTTTACGAGTTCAAGCCCCATGTCAGGCTCTGTGCTGACAGCTCAGAGCCTGGAACCTGCTTCAGATGCTGTGTCTCCCTCTCTCTCTTTGTCCCTTCCCTACTCACTCTCTGTCTCTCTCAAAAATAAATAAACATTAAAAAGGTGCTATCCAAAAGTGAATTTATGTCATTCTTAAAAGAGCTGAAATACTCTTGACATTTGATCTTAAAGAAAAGAGTGCGATGAAAGATTATATAAACACAACTCATTCACTCCATTATAGTGTCTATATTAAGATCCAAGATTACCAAAAGTTTTCATACTCCCTACTGGTTTATGATTCCAATAGAAAAGGAAGAATGGATCTGAATTCTTCATAAATAAACACATTTTTCATCTTTTTAAAATAATCATATTTGACAAAATATTAAAGATTATTAAGTTTTAGATCTTAAAAATTACATGAATAAGTAAAATAAGGCCCAGACTCCCAAGTCCATTGAGATGAAACATAAAACTAGGTCTCCAGACTCACAAATTCTTTCTACCATAGGTACTTTTTCTTAACAGTAAAAGGAAACAAGCATTAGAAGTTCATATCTATACTTTAATATGTATTTGAGATTTAATTTTTTATTAGTATTTTCACAATTATTAAAAGCGCTTTCATTGTTTTTCAAACAGACTACTAACCAACATATTAAGGCACATTCTAGGGGCAGCTTGGTGGTGCCTCCAAACATGATTTCACCTCAGGTCATGATCTCACTGTTGTGAGATGGAGCGCCACATCAAGCACTGTGCAGAGCATGGAGCCTGCTTGGGATTCTCTCTCTCCCTTTCTCTCTGCCCCTTCCCCACTCACATATGCACACTCTAAATAAATAAATAAATGCCTTAAAATAAAAGACAAATTGTAAACTACCTCCAGGTGTATTTATGGTCCTATCATGGAGTCATCGAAGTTGAAAAAAATTTTTCAAGTAATTGTTTGAAATAAAAAGTCAGTGTCATAATAATAACAATAAAATAGATCTAAAATATAATCATTGTCATTGTTAGAGATCCAGTGAATAAACATCATTTAGATAAAATTTCCACATGCAGTTATACTTGGCTTTGTCTTAGGTCAATAAAAATATTTGAATATTACCATCTCACAAAAAGTATACTAACAGATTACATATTTTGCTATTCTACTCTTTTTTTGAATATATATTTTTCATCTTAAAATCTCTAGGAAGGAAAAATCTAATTAGAGAATTTTTTAGAAAACAAGAATAAGTATAAATATGCACTGTCATTGGGAATATATAATAATGTTGCTTAGGAAAAAGGCCAAGCCTTGGGCTCAGTATTTGAGCCTAAAAATGTCCTCTTAGGTTATAAAAGTCTCTGACCTAAGATCTGCCCCTATGATAAGGCCTTAGCCTTAGAATTAGAGACAGATTATTCAGCTTCAATTCAGTACTCTCCTAGGCTTTCTCTGCCTTCATTTCTACTCCTGAGAAAATTCATATGGGAACACTCTGAAGGATGACCTGATGAGATTGTGTGTGTCCTTTGGGAGGACTTGGGTTTAAATAGGTCTTGTTATCAAGATCAAATTTTTCAAAGATTACCTAATGCAAAAATGTTAGGATGCTCTGAATAATGCTGGGTTAAGTGCTAAGTAAAATCTGTCCTGAGTAAGTTTTGAAGACACCAAGCACATTTGGCAAGTGGAAATGTCTCCCCTCTTTTCATACCATCAGTACAAAGAGTGTTTTCTTAATCAAGCCCTATATTTTCTGGTGGTGCAAAAGTTATAAGTGAGTCAGGCCAATTGTGACAGTAGGAGAGAAACACAACCAGCCTGGGGACCAGAACTTCAAAATCTATGTCAGCTTACATTTATTCTCTCTGGGGAATATCAGAGTTGCTTCTTCTCATGTTTTTTGTTTTATCAAACCCACTGATGGGAAAAACGTCATCATCATCAACAACAACAACAGAAAAAAATCTTAAAGCAGAAGAGGGAGGGAAAGTAGCTAAGGCAGATCTTAAAATAGAATGGCTCACTCAAAGCATTTACTCAAATTAAACAACTGAAATAACAGGTAGCAAAATTCCCAAATAATAGATAGTGATACTCCACAGTGCTAGAGCACAGACAACACAAACTACCAGGCAATGAATGAGGAGTCTTAATTGGAGTATTTTGAATGACCTGAAATGTATGATTTATGTACTGATTTCAGTGGCCTGAGAAATCATAATATGGTATACAGATAGATACATAGGTAGTATGCATATGCAACATGATATGCATACAGATTAAATGTTTTGAACACAACTAACAGTAAGGGTCACTTTACATGGTAATTCACTATATCATTATATAGACACTCAGACATGCACCTGTATACACTAATGTAACAAATAGTTGTTTGTTTTTATGCTAAATATAGGCAATGCACTCTGATATTTGCTTTCTTTAATTCTTTTTGTTTTAATATTGGTGAAGATCTAAATGATTTCATAGTCCATTAATGGTTTGCCAGAGTAGTTTGAAAGGAATGATATGTATGAATTAAAATGAACCAACTATAATTTCTCCTGCTAGGTCACCTTTAAATCATTTCAAATTGCTATGAGATTCTGAGGAATAAATTGCTTGATATTAAGATGTTATGCAAAAATTTTATTATACTATTTTCAATTCCAAATTCTACCTAATTAAGATTTCATCTCTTCTATTCACCCTTCCTTATGCCCACAATCAAAAGTACTCTTTGTATCACTAAAATTTAAGAGAGGTAGAATGGGATTTTCTCTTTCAGTGGGCACTGAAAGATCTATATTTTAGTAAGTCAACAGGTGTATTTGCCCTCTTCATTAGATCATAAGTTCTTTAGGCTTTTATGCACATTATATAACTCAAGTTTGTATCCCTCATGGTACTAATCTATTGATTTCCAAATAAGCACTTAACACATGATTAGTGAACCATTTAGGAGACAAGAAAAGGGAAAATGGTGAATGGTCACATAGGGATTTCAGAAAATTATGATAGGTGAAGAACAAATTTTAAAAGGTCAGAATTAAGATTTTATTTTTCTCCATTTTAAGTATTTGTAAAATGTTCTGTGAGGATTTTTAAAAATTTGTTTGTTTGTTTTTGTTTTTACTTTAAAGAGAGAGAGACAGAGGGAAAAAGAGAGAGAATCTTAAGCAGGCACCATGCTCAATCCCACAGCCCTGGGATCATGACCCAAGCTGAAATCAAGAATGGGACACTCAACCACTTGAGCCACCCAGGTGTCCCTCTATCTGTGAAGACTTTTAAAAACTATTTTGTATATAACATACTTTTAGGTTCTTCTTCATAACACAAAACTTTCTAATGCATTGCACTACTAGTTCTACTTCTACATAATTCACATATGAGCTCACACAATTTAGAGTTATTTTTCTTCCAACCACAGTAACATGATCCTCCTCTCACTGCTGCTATACTATGTTAGTGGCAACTCCATTCAATGTGACAATTCTTCACCTACATCTTTTCCCTGTGCCTTATGGTTATAAGACACCAATCTCTTTGGTTTCAAGGAATATGGGTATTAACTGATTATTTTGAGCCATAGATAGGTTTGTAATTGCTAAAATGCCCAAATACAGTCAGCTTCTTTTTCCCAAATAATTTAACTTTTTAATTACACAACATTTTGACACAAACTGGGAGATGAAAGAATGGTTTAAATAATCAAATACGTTCTGAATTTACTTTATCTCTTTATTTTACTTATCTATCTTTCCTTGTGAAATATGTGAGTAGTCTGGCTAAATTGATTTATATGGTAAAGTCATTTTAAGGGCCAAGCTATGTAGACCCTTGGGCTCTAACAGACATAACGTGTACACAAGGGTGAACTCACCTGACATCCAACTCTCAATGACTGAAGGTGGGTTATGAGAGAATTATGCCAGACATCCCAAATAACTTAAAAGGAAAAGATATGGTAAGGATTAATACAAAAACAAAACAGAAGACGGGTCTTTAGCTCTGACCTATGAAGACAAGAACAACTATTTAGGGGAAAGTTCTCAATGCAAAGCCTTAAGTGAGTGATATGGCATCATTAAGGTTTAATCAGGGAAAAATATTCCTCCATCTCTTTCAAATAGAAAGGGATTTAATATAGAAAATAGTGCACTTCAACCCATTGGGAAAGATGGAGAACTGAAAATCTGGATGGGATCTGAGTGGAGGTCCAGCTATGGTCCAGGAAGATGGGAAGTTGCAGTTGTTACCTAAAGGTTAGGGACCTACAGGTAATTGCAGCTGGCATCACAGCTGCTCAATGATGCATGACCTTCAGAGTACAGAAATTCATTCATATATTAATAAAACATGTCTAAATATCTGCCACTTCTTTCAGAAGAAGAAAAAAATTCTACCCCTTACTCTGTCTTTTAAGTATCTCATTAGTACATTTCATGTTTAGCAGCACCGAAAACATAAGAGGAGTCCTGCAGGAAGTTGGAGCTGGGGGACAGTCCAGCAAACAAAGACCAATGAGAGCATACACGAGAGGCCTATTGGTGAAAATACACAAAGACAAGAGTGGTAGCAGATATGTAGGGCTTCTCTGGCCGTGAAATCCTAGAGGAAGCCCACAGAAATCAGGGAGGGACAAATGCCAGATTTTAAGGAAGAGGGTCAGAAACTTGAACTGTGGTGGGGTTTAGTATTTTATTAGAAACTTATGATTAGGAAACTAATGGCAAGATCAGAGACAAAGCTATAAGAACGATGTCATGTGTCAGAATCGGGGCTGTAGTCTCATCTGTTTAGCTCAGCAAACATGGGACTGGAAATACCAACCCCTCCCCTGGTATGATCAGGAGGCTGTGTGCCTGCCTTGTGATTGCAGCTATAAAACTTGTTGAACAAATGGCATTACTCATTATTTTATCTTGCTTGGGTGACCCCTCGCTCCCTTCCTGCTGTAACTAGGGACGTTAGAGACCACGTATTGCAACTGACCAAGATAGAGTGCTTTAATTATTGGAGGAGAGTAGCTGGCTTCCATGAAATCAACTCTTTTCATTTCTTGAACCAGTTAACCTTTACTGCGCTCTCCTACTTCCAATCTATATTTCTTTTATCTGTGAAGAATTCTTTTCAGAAACAGATTGAAATTTTCATTAATTAAGACAGCATTATCATTCAAGTGGTATGACTTAAGCATATTGTTTCCAAATCTTCCAATTCCTACCTACTCTAGAACTATGCATTCATTATGACATATAACTGTGCCCACCACCAAGACAGACAGAGTATATTTTCTTGGCCTTTTGCTATTGGACATGCCATATGATTTGCTTTGACCTACAGAATACTGGCAAATATGATGTAATCAAGAGCCTTAAATATGATATGCTCTCTGTGGTCTGACATGAGATCATATTCCAGGGGAAGATCTTTCTACCCCTTCAGCTTAGTTTCAGAAAACTCACAGAAAAGAACTGAACCCTTCCAGAACAATGGATCCAGCCTCGTTCAGTTGAGTTTAGACCTGATCAGCCTGACCTCAGCAGACTTAAATACCAGGGAACATGTGAGTGCAATGTTCCTTTTCATTAGCTACAGAAATTCTTAGGTTTGTGTTGTTGTTGTTGTTGTTGTTTTATTGTTATATAGCAAAAACTAATTCAGTTTAGTTGGTTGCACTACTTTAGTCTTCAATTATCTTTCCCTTTATTCTTCCTCTCTATATGGTAAAGTTCATCCTTAGAGAATCTTTTGAATATTGGTCTGAGTTCTTCTTGTTGTATAGTAGTAATCTTATTTGTCCATGGTAATGGGGATTAATTATTTAAACAAGTGAGTTTATTTCCTACTGGTCCAGTGGCATGAAAAGTTCAAAAAGTGTCAGTCTCTATTTCTACTCCAGTGGGAGTATTGCTGTGCCTTCTGGTAGAATCATTAACTTCTTGGTGATTATGGTCTTTGTGGCAAAGAAAATTAGGGCCAAGAAACATTAACACTCTTCCTTGAAGTTGACTTAGGGCCATGTGGTTGAGTTTGGCCGATGGAAATCTGATTGGAGACATATCATATCTGGTCTGTGCACTTTAGAGATGACATGTTTTCTTCAATGTTCTTTCTCTGCTGTCAGCCAAATGTTGGAGACCATGTATTAAGAAAGAAATGCTACAAAAAGATAAGAGTCAGTCCTTCCACATAGTATGATAGAAGAGAGACTCTACCAATGTTTACATGAGCAAGAGATAAGCCTTTGTAGAGTTAAAACACTGATATTTTGGAGATTGTTTGCTATATGACTAAAATTAATAAGCATAATTACTATAAATCTAACCTAGCAAAATCCAAAGTTTTGAGGACAGTAAACAAAAATTAGTGAATGAACATTATACTATAGCTATACTTACTTCCGTTCTTTGGCACCCAGAAAATTATAGTCGAGCTATAAGAGAAAGAAAGATCACCATATGGTAGTTACTCATTCAGACATATTCAGAATGGCATCTGAAATTCCAATGTTTTTCTACTAATTAGGACAGTAACTGAGTCTTCACAAGCTTATTTCAATATTCTTTAAGGCCAACTACATCTGGGTAATGGAGTAAATGTTAAGACCCATACATTCTATAGGGTGAAATGATTGCTTCATTTGTTTTGCTCTAAAATCAATTCCTTGAGCAGAAGCAGAGTTTTTCATGTAAAACTATAATGATGAAGTATGTCTATAGATGTTAGTGCTAACAAAAGCTTTGCAGGAAGAAAAGGCAAATGCACATCCTGGATAATTTCCTTTATAGTGAGGTATAGAAATTCTATGATTAAAGAGTTCAAATTAAATTAACTTGCCTACCATATGGCTGTCTAATTCCAATGTTTAGAAAGAAAGTAGCAGTTAATCCAGTGCATGTGATGATTAGCCCAATGTTATTACTCATTGTTTCTTAGAAGAGATTAATAGTTAATAAAATAATCATAAAAGTTTATTCCACCTTGATTATTCAGTATTTATTTGGGAAATCAAAATTAGTGGGTTTCTGTCCTTGACTGATATCTTATTAACTGAATGTGACAGAATAGGCTAGCTCTTTTTAACCAAATCTATTTCTTCCTAGGCACACAGCTACAGTACTGTGGCAAGTTGCATTTTCTTTCTTTCTTTTTTTTTAAATATTTATTGATTTTTGAGACTGACAGAGACAGAGCACAAGCTGGTGAGGGGCAGACAGAAAAGGAGACACAGAATCCAAAATTGGCTCCAGGCTCAGAGCTGTCAGCACAGAGCCTGATGCAGGGTTCAAACCCACAAACTGTGAGATCATGACCTGAGCAGAAGTTGGACGCTCAACCAACTGAGCCGTCCGGGCACCAAGGCATGTTGCATTTTCTAAAGATGATTGCAGCAGAATCTCCCATTGCCCATGCTTTATTCATTGTCATCTTGTCACACTCCTGCTAAAAAGGTGGTGCCTATTTCTCTAATATTGCCATTAAAATACGGCAGAGGCAACACTGTGCCAACTCTAGCATAATTCTATATTGAACAGGCAGCTTCGTTTTTCCTGTTTCTTGGAATACTTGCTCTTAGATGTTTCCTCTAGGAACTTCGCTATTATAAGAATTCTGTATCACATGAAAAGGCTTTTTGTGTATATTTTGGTCAATAGTCCCAGTTGAGCTACCACTAAACAGCCAGTATTAATTTTCAGTTATGTTCAGGGGCTATGTTGAATTTGAGAACCATTGCCTAGGCTTTTTATGATTATTGACCCATCCAACATCAAAATACAACCACATATGATCTTACATGAAAACCATCCAGCTGAATCTGGTTAACTTTCAGGACCAGGAAAGATGATCATGAATCTTTCCATGAAGGCATGAAAATTTGGGATTGTTTGTTTAAGACTTGGGGTAGTTTGTTAAGCAGTAATGGATAACCACAGCAACTGCTTTCCCCACCCACCTACATTATGCATTATGACTCTGGCCATAGGACTGTGCTCTGGCCAGTGAGATATTCATTGGAGAGTTTAAATAGTATTTTCAGAGTTGGTCCATAAAAAAATAAAAATGTCCATGTATTCCAATACCCTTTCCCTCTCTGTGTCTGTCTTTGTCTCTGTCTCTGTCTCTGTCTCTGTCTCTCTCTCTCTCCAGAAGCTGGTGCCCAAAATGACTCTGGGAACCACATAGTGAAGAATTAACACTGGAACATTAAAGAATTATATAGAGCAAGCCCCCACTACCAGCATAAATGAAGCTTAGACTAGATTCACCAAGCAATACATTTTTGGGAGTTTAAACAGCTAAGATTTAAGGTCATACATTATAGCAGATGGAGTTATATTAACTTATATTCTCTTATATTATGTGATATTCTGGCATGCCTCTTAACTTCCATAACTTCCATGTCTATAAAGTATAAATAATAAGCTCTGATCCTCATGTCTCACTGAGTTTCTATAAATAGCAGATTCTACATTGGTCCTAAGATATTTTTTCTTTAAATGTTTATTTATTTTTGAAAGAGAGAGAGAGAGAGAGAGAGAGAGAGAGAGAGAACACACAAGGAAGGGGCAGAGAGAGATGGAGACAGAAGATCCAAAGTGGGCTCTGTGTTGACAGCAGATAGCCTGATGTGGGGCTTGAACTCACAAACCATGAGATCCTGAACTGAGCCAAAGTCTGATGCTAAACTGACTGAGCCACCCAGGCACCCCAAGATGCTATTTAAACTAAAAAGTAGAATAAAACAGCAATCATATTGATAATTAAGTACCTGCTTTTGAAACAAAGTAGTTTAGAAAGGCTGCATAACATGGACTTTGCAATCAAATGTATTTGATGCATCAGTCCTCATTGAAAGCTATTTTGTCTTTTTGTCAAAGTATGATAAGATCATAATGTATAATTTGCTGTAATTAGAACCTATTGGTCACTCAATTTACACACATTTCCTTCTTAGAAATACATATGTCAGTTACTGAAAAGAACATTAATAGCATCCATGATCCTAATGGCAGAAATCCTAGTTAACTATCAGCTTCAGGACTTAAAACTCTATGGACAAATCCTCATTTGACTGACTTCAGTTTTTTTTTTTGGCTCAATTCCTTCCTTTTTACTGGTAATTACTAGAAAATGAATATAAATTTTGGTTTCTATTTAACACTTCCATAAGCAGGAGAAAAAAGAAAACAATTTAACAGTTTACTCTTACTTTCACAAATAAAAGTATGATATTCGTCTTCAAAAATCTAACAAGTGATTAAATTATATGCTTAAGTAGAAAACATCGGTAAGCAAGGGATAGCCATTGTCACAAGAGTTGCATGGAGAGGTCAGTGTCTCTCTGTCAAACACAATCCATAGAAAAGCAAAGGAGAAATTTCTAATTTGGCAAATGCATTCTAGAACACAAACTGGAAAAAAGGTTATGTAAGATAAATATATTTACCTTAGAAGAGGTATGTAGTGGAAGGAGATAGTTTTGAAATAAAGAAATAAATACAATGTTTGGGATTTCAAGGAGAATGAATCGAGATATTTACTCATTAAAATGACTGTAAGTTCACATCAACACTTTTTTAATCTACAGTATGACAAATTTTCAAACTTACAAATATTTAACAACAATTTAAGTGATCACTATAAAGACTATGGCCAATTGAAAGTGCTATAGACTATAATACAGAATACAGCACCTTTTTTTTTCTTTTTGGTTGAAGTAATGGTATATTGCCAATAGTTTGCGACTCCACCTGAATAAAACATTTCAGCATTTTGTGTCATTTTACGTATAATTAGGGAAAGGAACACTTGTCTTGATGTGTGGAGCTGTGTAGAAACCATTTTATACGTGTGGTCTCCTAAAATATTTTTAATTGGAAAGATACTTTACAAATTTAATATCTCTTCATCTCTGTTTCATAATTAACTTGAAAATGGGAGTCCATATGGCAGATGAGCAACATTTAATAAAAATAGCTGACTAGCTTGCCAGGAACAGTGATGTTATAGTGAAAAGATTTGCACATTACATAATTCATGATTTTTATGGGAGACATAGGGTTAGTCATAAGAACCATTTTGAGTTTAGAGCCTAACCAAGATATACCACCGTTTCGATAATGAATAATGCAAATGACATCTACCCTCCATGAACTATAGAGCAGAGAAAGCAGTCATCTAACACAACTCATTAGGAAAATAAATAAATAAGTAAATAAATAAATAAGTAAATAAATGTGAAGAACACCCAGCTTGATGGAGCTTGATGGAAATCTGCAAAGGAAGATTGTTGTTGTTTTTTTCTCTGTTCTTGAATAATTTGTAAATATAAGTTTGCACATTTTCTAGTTCTTAAAGCCTTTGGCAAACTGAAAGCTAATTAAGCAACATGATACCTTTTTCTCCTTCTTTTCCAATGAACTGATGCAATATTTTATCATGAAGTTTTATTAGAGAAAATGATGCAGGCCATCCACATGATAAGAGTTTAAAAATAAATAACTAAAAAGCTCATGCCTGGAAAGACACAATGAGCCCATCTCATTACAGTACCTTCCCAGCACCACACTAGGATTTGCAGTGTGTCAGCATTTCCATGACTCGCGTCTGTTGATTACATGAATGGAATTATAAAGATTCATTTCAGATTCCAACTCAGACTTCAACAAATGAAGTATACTTTTTTTTTGGTCAGCTTCTTGGGAAATTCAGAATGCAACACATTCTCTTCTTATTATAAATTTGAGAATGCATAATTCTTCAGACCCAAAGAGGGGAGAACATCACCCACAACCCTCAACTACAGCCTCAAGGAGACAAATTTTTTTTCTCTATAATTTTATTTATTGTACAAACTTTTTTTTAGTGTTTAAAAGTAATTATATGTTTATAAAGAAAAATATATTAAATGGCACGTAAGTCAGTGTCTAAAAGTCTCTGATGACAATGGGTTGCACATGGTTTGAAAATCCAGACATTACAGACAGATATAAAACTGTCTTCCTCAGTCAATACTTCTCCAATAAGGTAAAACTATTAACAACTTATTTATGTTCAACTGTGCAAAAGAACATTTGATATACATAGAAAGGAATAATACTAGGTGCGCTATTCTATGTCTTGCTTCTTTCACTTCAGTGCCTATTGTTTTCATCTTTCTGTATCAACATGCATATAACTATGTGCTTCTTTTTTTTTAATGTTTATTTATTTTTGAGAGAGACAGAGACAGTATGAGTGAGGGAGGAGCAGAGAGAGAGGGAGACACACAATCCAAAGCAGGCTCCAGGCTCTGAGCTGTCAGCCCAGAGCCCGACCCGGGGCTCGAATTCACAAACCGTGAGATCATGACCTGAGCTGATGTCAGATGCTTAACCAACCAAGCCACTCAGGTGCCCCACTCTGTGATTCTTTTTAATGGCTACATAATATTCTGTTGGGTGGGTAGTCAAAATTAATCAACAAGTACTATCCACATTGATAATTTATTTGGTTTATACTTCTATTGTTACTATAGACAATGGTTGTTGACCATACTTAGATACAATGCTACATTTTAATTAAGATGTGAACTCCTCAGTGGGATACAAATATTGGATAAACAGACCTTATCTTTCTTGTTAAATTTTTTTCTTATCACTACCAAGAATATTTCTGTTTCACAGGTGAATTTCAATAAAAATTATATGTTGGTAGTAAATATGTTTATATAATTTGTGGAATACTAGTTGATTAAATTTCTAACAGTGCAATCTAAGTCAATTGGTAAAAGGATCCATAATTTTCATAGCTATTGCTAAAATTTCCTCCAAAGAGCTGGAACCAAAAATAGTTGAAAAATCTGTATATTTCTCCATTCCTTCACAAGCTCTAAATATTATCAAACATTTGCATATTTCTGTTTCTGTTTGGTAAAAAATAATAAAAGCAATATCTAATTTTTATTTGCATTTAATAAATTTTAAGTGAGATAGAAATACTTTCCAATGCTGAATATCTGTAGTTTCTTTTTATTCAGCACTTCTGTTTCTGTGGCGGACTACTTTTCTAGAATCCATTGTAAAGATACTAGTTCTTTGGCAACATTTTTCTTGGTTAGTTGTGAGGTTATTATTTCCTGTTCTTCTAGTTCCAATATTTAAAATTTCTATCTTCTGCATAGAGTATGTTACATAAATTCTATTTTTCTTCTACACATTTTCATTTTTATGAAACATATACTTACTTATTTTTTTATGTGATAGATAA
The DNA here is from genome assembly GCF_006229205.1 of Suricata suricatta. NCBI lineage: Eukaryota > Metazoa > Chordata > Mammalia > Carnivora > Herpestidae > Suricata > Suricata suricatta. The sequence goes on from NC_043707.1 coordinate 77,185,940, forward strand.
TCTTCTGCATGTTTAGGATACATTACTGAATGAAAATATATTCATCCTTGTGGGAAAATATTTATCACATCAATGAGTATATGTGTTGATATTAGGAATAACATGGGAAACTCAGTTTAATGTTTCCCCGAAATTGGGTTATCTTTTTTTAAAGAAATATACTGAATAATTTTTATTAATTAGAACTATCCTTTTTATCATAAATTAACTGCATTTTGATCTATTTATTGCCACACTTGACTTAATTTCATTTACGTGATATGAAATCTAAATAAGATTCACACTACATTTTAATTTATGGAGGTGCTTGTCATTCCAAATTATGAATCCTATTTTTCAAGATACTCTTGTCTATATCTTTTTTTGTCTAAGTAGGCCTCAGTAATAGTTTTTCATTTCCCCACAATATACAAAAAATTAATTTATTTTATTACTGTCATGGTGGATGATGGGTACATTAATTTCAAAAGAGTTATCTCCTGTTTCCAACTGTGATTTTCTAACCAAAAACAGATTATAACCTTCAAAACAATCAAAGATTATAGATTTTTCTCCTTAGTGTTCTAATCTTTTACTCAAATATGAATTGGACATATCTAAGCAGGGCTAATTCTTAATTACATTTATTACATTTAATTAAAATTAAACTTTTTATTTTATTAGAAGAGGGATTACTCTTCCCTTATATTTTCTTCCTGGTTATGATTTTTACATTTCACATTATGAAAAGATGTATTAGTTTCCTAGGACTCCAGTAACAAGTTTGCATAACCAATGGTTGAAAAGAAAAGAAGTTTATTCTTTCTCAATTCAGGAGGCCAGAAGTTAAAATTTGTGGTATCAGTAGGGTTGCCTTCATCTGAAAGCACGGAGGGAGAATCTGCTCCCGGTCCCTTCAGTTTCTGGTGGTGGGCAGTCCTTGGCATTCCTTGGCTTGTAGGACCATCACGATGGCCCCTAACTCTATATTACATGGCCTTCTGTCTGTTCACATGACTGTCTTCCTTGAACAGCAGCTTTGAGGCTCATGTCCCACCCTAATCCATGTGACACATCTTAACTAATTACCTGAAAAGTCCCTATTTCTTTAACTTTTTTAAATGTTTGTTTATTTTTGAGAAAGAAAGAACATGAGCAGGGGAGGAGCAAAGAGGGACAGAGACAGAGTGTGAATCAGGCTCACTGCTGTCAGTGTAAAGCCTTACATAGGGCTCAAACCCATGAACTTCGAGATTGTGACCTGAGCTAAAGTTGGATGCTCAACCACGAGCCACCCAGGCATCCAAATCACTACTATTTCTTCTTTTCTTATGTTTGTTTGTTTGTTTTTGAGTAAGAGAGAGAGAAAGAGAAAGATAGAGAGAGAGATTGAGGAGTAGAGGAGCCAGGAGAGAGGGAGTCACAGAATCTGAAGCAGGCTCCAGGCTCTGAGCTGTCAGCACAGAACCCAATGTGGGGCTCGAACTCATCAACCCCGAGATCATGACCTGAGCCCAAGTCAGATGCTTAACCTACTGAGCCACCCAGGTGCCACTCAAGTGGCTATTTTTAAATAAAGCTACAGTCCAAGGTTCCAGACAGTCATGAGTTTTGGAGGGGCACTATTCAGCAATATGCCAGGCATCATACTCAAGTTTCTCTTTATTTTTCTCTGAGCCACTACCTCTGCCCTAGAAATCACAAGTTGCTTTTTGGCACTATAGATTAGAAGTTTCCTTTCAGAATATCATATAAGTATCTCCTAATTTGTCTTTGGCTTCTTTAACATTTTCTGTAATTTATCCATGATACTGGTTGTATCAATGATCTGTTCCTTACTAATGCTGAGAAGTGTCCCATTTTCCTGACATGCTACAATTTATTTGTTCATTCACCAACTGAGGAACATTTATGTTGTTCCTAATTTTTGTATGTTATTAATAAAATTGCTAGAAATATTCATGCCTAAATCTCTGCATGGGCATATGTTTTCATTTTGGGAGGTATTATTAGGATTATTAGGATTGATGTGACATATGTTATAAGAATCTTTTACATTATAAGAAACTACTAGACTGCTTTCCAAAATTGTTGCATGATATTCTTATGAACAATATATTATAGGTCAATTGATGCTGCATAGGTTTTTACCATAGGACTTGGCATAATCTGTAACCAGATGCATAATTATATAATTATATCAATGATTTTATGTAAGTGTTATAAGAAAAATGAATTGCCTTTTAAAAATTTAACCCAAACATGTGGGCACAAAATAATTATTGGTTAATATAGAATTAATTGGATCTAAATATTGACTTCAATGAATTGGATCTAAATATTGACTTCAAAGTTGATGTGAGAATGTTTTCAGATTTAAAAAATAATAGTTTAATGTCTTAGAATTTGATGTTTATCACAGTTAGTGAAAAAGCCAGGTCTTGCTACATTTCTAAGGCAAACTTGTGGCTTTAATTGCTAATCCAAGGATAGTTGATTGTATATTCAGTGTACAGAGTATTGTTTGTACAGCTCACCCTTTATTATTTTCTTTTGGCCATAGCCAACATGTTAAACACAAAGATAACTATAATCAACAAAGGTATTGATTTCAACATTAGAAAATTATATGGATATTTAGAGATAAGGAATTCAATCCATGAGATTGCCACCTAAAGTACTTTGAACTGCTTATGATTATATCACTTTTAGGGGAAATTTTGCCAAAAACAATGATAAATTCACTAACTGAGCTACTATTTATTCCAGAATATGAAAGAGTATGTAAAACAGCTAAATAGTGATTTTGGAACCATCACTCCACTGAAAGCTTTCTTAGTTTAACTGTCATTTTTTTCTACAAATCAGTTTTTCTTAGGGGAAAAAAATGCAGGTGTTTATAGAATAGAATTGTGTTTTACATGATGTTTTTTATACCCATGGCAACGCCAAACAATTCAGAAAGTGACTTACTGAATAAAAATAGCCATGATTATCTGCTTAGTCACAGGACAGAAACAGCATTAAACATTATAAAAAATGTGTTTGAAGAGATGAAACTCTCTAAGAATGCTTAAATCATTAATAATGCTATCAGGAGCTACTTTATTAAGTGTGTGGCATGACTCTGGTGTTACCCACATTATTTCTTTATGTACCATGGGATCTCTAATATCTGCCTAGAGAATCATAGTAAACTATCATCAATTTACTGACATATATTAAGGCCAACTCAGGCAACAATGCAGAATCTCTAATAATCATGAATTCATGGCTAAATACGAGCTTCAAAGAAGGAAATAAAATTCCAATGGAATTCCAGTAGTTTTTGTAACTAGGGGTGTGTGTGTGTGTGTGTGTGTGTGTGTGTGTGTGTGTGTGTGTGAGTATAGTATTTGCTACCTTTCTGATTAGTGATTTTGAAGAGGAAATATGCTATCTTAATAAATTTATACTATGAGCACAAACAATAGTCTGTAAACTAAATATTTTAGTATACACACTAAAAAGATTAGCTTGAATGATAAAAAATGAAATCATTTGACAGAGTATATAACATCCCCAAGTATGAAGAATTGATAGTCCATTGGTAACCTGTGAGTTTATACACCTTGGAAAAAAATTTTATACCCATGATTTTGATTAAGAGGCTTGTGTCTATAGAGACAGAAGATTCATGTACTCATTTTTAAATTTACTTTCCTCCCTCATGAGATTCCTTTTTTCATCTTTAGGGATGGAAAACCAGGTAAAAAGTAGATATTGGAACAATTCAGAACATAAGAAACACAGCAAAGAAATAAAGAAAGAAAGAAAGAAAGAAAGAAAGAAAGAAAGAAAGAAAGAAAGAGGAATCTAACTTTCTGAGTATGTCAATTCAGATACAAACTGTGAGATGTTGTAAGTTCAGGATAAAAGTGGTAAAGGGCAAAACTTTTTTATCTATACATATATATGTATATATATATATATAGATATATATAATTTTATATGCTAATATTCAAGTGCACCAAAGGGATATTTTCATTTGAAGATAATTTTTTAATGTTTTCCTAATCAGTTGTCTTGAGTAACTACAGACAAAACATACTTCATAGTTACAAGACCAAGAAATAGGGAACTAGGTAAATATTAGAGAACTGAAGCACATATTAGATGTAAAAGGAAAGTGGCTTAAATTAGTCTGTAGAGAGAGGACAGTGACCAGTTTCCAGTTATGCTGGCAGTAGTTACAGTTTTTCAATGAAATTTCAGTCTCCTACACATTTAGTGTAACTTTCCTACTGTAGAGATCCAGGCAGGCAGAGCCACATTGCCAGTAGCAGTAGTGTTGCATTTAAATGTATAATTTTGAAGGCAATGAATTAACTTCATTAGTTTTTTTCTCCTCTAAAGTGTTTAATATCTTGTTTTGAATGTACATGGAATATTCTCCAAAATACATCACATATTAGGCCACAAAACAAGTCTAAATAAATTTTTAAAAAGATTGATTAAAGCCATACCATGCATCTTTTCTGACCACAATGCTCTGAAATTAGAAATTAATCACAAGAAAAAATCCAGAAATACATGGAGATTAAATAAAATGTGACTAGGTAATGAATGGGTCAACCAAGGAATTAAGGAAGAAATAAAAAATTACATGGAAATAAATGAAAATGAAATACAATGGTCCAAAATTTTGAAATGCAGCAAAAGCTGTTCTAAGAAGGAAGTATATGGCAATACAAGTATATCTTAAGAAGAAAGATAAATCTCAAATAAACAAACTAACCTTATACCCAAATAAGCTAGAAAAATTACAACAAATAAAACCCCAAACAAGTAGGAAATAATAAAGATTAAAGCAGAAATAAATAATATAGAAACTAAAGAACTAGAGCGCCTGGGTGACTGAGTTGGTTAAGTGCCCAGCTTTTCATTTCGGCTCAGGTCATGATCTCATGGATTCATAAACCAAGCCCTACGTCTGCCTTTGCACTAGTGGTGCAGAGTCTCCTTGGGATTCTCGCTTTCTTTCTCTAACCCTCTCCATCTCACTCTCTGTCTCTCTGTCTCTCTCTCTCAAATAAATCAATATTTCTTTTAAAAATTTAATAAAGAAACTAAAAAACAAAATAAAATGAAAACAAACAAAAAGCCTAATAGAACAGATCAATGAAACCAGAACCTGGTTGTTTTGAAAAGATTAACAAATTTGATAAACTTCTGGCCAAACTCATCAAAAAACAAGCCAAAGCCAAAACAAGAGAGACAGAGAGAGACCTCAAACTAAATCACAAATGAAAGAGGGGAAATAACGAATGACACAACAGAAATATAAATAATTGTAAGAGAATATTAGGAAAAACTATATGCAAACAAATTACACCACCTAGAAAAACTGGCTAGATTCCTAAAGAATGTATAACCTATCAAAACTGAACCAATGGGTGATAAGAAATACACACACACACACACACACACACACACACACACACACAATGGAATATTATTCAGCCACAAAAAAAGAACAAAGTCTTGCCATTTGCAACGACATGAGTAGGGTTAGAAAGTATAATGCTAAGTAAAGTAAGTCAGCCAGAGAAAGACAAATACTATATGATTTCACTCATATGTGAAATTTAAGAAACAAGTAAGCATGGATAAAAAAGAGATATAAAGGTGAGCCAAGAACAGACTCTTAACTACAGAGAACAAACTGATGGTTACCAGAGGGGAGGTAGGTGGAGAGGTGGATGAAGTAGGTGAAGAAGATTAAGTACACTTATCCTGATTGCCACTGAGTAATATATAAAATTTTGAATCACTAAATGATACATCTGAAACTAATATAACACTGTATGTTAACTATCCTGGAATTAAAATTTAAAATTAATAAAAAATAAAACACACACAAAAATATTATTGTTTTCCATTTTCAGGTAATATTATTAAGACCAGATCTAACCCAATTTTTCACATATGAAGAATAAATTTAATGAGTAAAATGCATTCTTCTTTTAATAAATTCTAAGGTTGTGTTTGAAAATTTTAGTATGTAATTTTAATTCATTTATCATTTTAAAATATATAATTTATTGTCAAGTCAGCTAACAACAGTGTATAAGGTGTACTCTTGGCTTCGGGATTAGATTCCCATGATTCATCACTTACATAAAACACCTAGTGCTGATCCCAACAGGTGCCCTCCTCAATGCCCATCACCCATTTTCTCTACCAATCCCCCCCGCACTGTCTTCCACCCTCAGTTTGTGCTATGTATTTAAAAATCTTTTATGGTTTGCTCCCTTCTCTGTCTGTAACTACATATATATTTTTTTTTCTTTCCTTTCCCCATGGTCTTCTGTTAAATTTCTCAACTTCCACCTAGGAGTGAAAACATATGATATCTGTCTTTCTCTAACTTATTTCATTTAGCATAATACCTTCTAGTTCTATTCACATTGTTGCAAACAGCAAGATGAAAAAGCACTGTAACTCTTTAACTAGCAGTTTATTTTCTGAAGAAGATGATCTTTCTGACCAGGTTGTGGGATGCATATCCTAGTAAGCTGTGGAATATGGTCTTATTGTTACATCTAATGCAATAGTTTATCAGCCAAAACTTAATATTGTGTTTGGGGCAGGAGAAAGGGGAAACATTTCTGCACTAGGAGAATTGTTAAAGTGACATGAAAAGAGATTCTTGAGGGCAGAGATATTTTATGAAACAAATGGCTGGATAATAGGGAAACCAAATGAATGTTGGATGATGATAAGACTGATAATAAAATTGAGACACCTAACTTTATAATTTAAAATCTCTATATATTTTCTCTTTGTTCACAATGTTAATTCTTGCATGTAGCATATTTCTCTCATTTTTTTTAATTTTCTTAATGAAACTATGGTTTTGCAATATAGATTATTCCCATTTGCAGTTCAGGGAGTATGTCCTTTGTATTGCTTACCCTTAAGCCATGGTAAATTCCTAAGTATATGGATTTTTCTATTTCTTATGTTGCATTTCCCAGATGCATTAACTATATGCTTAAATGAACACACATATAAGAAGTATTTCTTGATTATAAATACCAGCATCTGGTTTTTAGAAGGCAGAAAAAATAACCTCTCCGTGTCTCAAGTTGTGCTTGCTGTCAAACACAAGAAGTTCATCAATTTGGAATTTGACATCCCGCTATTGTTTGCTTTGTTTTCTAATAACTTTTCTCCTTCAGCTCTGAAATTACTTCAGTTAAGTAATAAGAATTTATTTAAATACTACTACATGTCTTGATGTATACACAAAAAACATCATGAAGTTGAATTACAAATATATTACAATCTAGCTAAACAGAAAGAGACCATCTACATAAAAATATAACTTCCTTAGAGGTTTCCTTACCTCTGAACTCTGTCTCTCTGAGCATTCTTATCCATCACTGATAAATGAGACTTCTTAAAAAAAAGCTTCAGTTACAACAACTCCTTTCTAAAAGACCATCAAGGTTTACATAGAGTGTAACCCCAATTAAGTATAAATATCACCATCGGGAATTAAAACCCTCAACATAGTGGGGGTGCCTGGGTGGCTCAGTCGGTTAAGTGTCTGACTTCGGCTCAAGTCATGATCTCATGGTTTGTGGGTTCAAGCCCTGCATCAGGCTCTGTGCTGACAGCTCAGAGCCTGGAGCCCACTTCGGATTCTGTGTCTCCCTCTCTCTCTGGCCCTTCCCTGTTCATGCTGTCTCTCTCTCTCTCTCTCAAAAAAAGTAAATAAATAAAAACATTTAAAAAATAATTTAAAAAAAACTTCAACAAAGTGATATTTTCTATGTAATTTCCCTCTCTTCTCCATACAAAGCTATGATGTAGATAAAGTAGGGTTTTCTCATTCTTCCAACATGCTCAGCAAAATTTCCCTTCTCAGCTTCATTCTTCTGTTTCTTTGTTTTCCTTTTTTCCCCATATGTCTTTGTCTCTATCACTTCTTGTAAAATCCCTAATCAATCTTTCAAAGTTTCAAATACCATCTTTTATGAATCTCTATTTTCTCAAAATGAATACAGTACTCCTCTTTACTAAGAAGTAGCACTTCTTATTTTCTTGTAGCCATCTTTTTCATTTGTGACATTATTTTATCACCCATACTAGATTGCATCCTCTTTTCTAGAGCATGGGAGATCAACATACTGATTTTTGTACTTAAATTAAGCAACTGATAAGATGAAGTATTTAATGTGAAGTATAAAATTAAAGTTCCAATCAGAAAGAAACATGATTACTAAAAGAAAAAGAAAATAAAGATTCTTTTGAGACACAATTGTCATATAAAAAGTATCTTCTCACATGATTCTTCAACCGTGTGTATAGTTCTAACTGTTGGAAAGTTGCAAAGAGTAAATTTCCTTCAGTTAAAAGCCACGTAAATACAATTGTGAAGAAGAAAAGCAGAAGGCAGATTTGTGTAATAGTAAGAACATGATACTGTTTGAATCGGTGGGGAGAATGGACAATTAGCAAATATTTGCTGGGTCATGAGTCAGATTTGTTACATCATGGTATTGACTTCCACTGTCTTCTGGAGTGAGCAATTAGCATAACAGGGGACAAATATGTAATATTGCCAGACTAGAAAGGTTGATTTGGAGAAGAGTCAATGCTATGATGTGCTCTTTTAAGAAGAGTTAGATGATGGACAAAATTATTATTTTTATCTTAGGTATGTTTGGAGATAATATTTCCAGGGTAGGGTGGTTACATGAAACTGTGAAGACCTATTCTCTTGATTTTAAATCAGGATGCAATGTGGCTGCCAGAATTCCAACCATGATGTTCATAGAGATGTATCAAGGAAGAAGGGCTGAAGTGAGATATGACCTCTCCTCTGAAAGAAATGTCTTAGAAATATGTCAAGGCAGCTCTGATTAAATCCCATGAGCTGTACCCAATGAGATAATAAGTGCTATGTTAATTAAAAGGGAATTGAAACATGTGTTTATTCTAGGTCGCCATATGCCTAACTAAAAACTAGGACTTTTCTTAGTTTTGTAAGAGAGAGCATATATTAAGGAATATCTTGCAGGCTGTTAGAAAAAGCCATTGGGTCTCATAAGAAGATATCATTGATATATTTGAGAGGATGTTTTTGCAGAATGATAAAAATGAAATTGGAGAGCTATTAAAGATAGAATAGCCAGAAAAATGAAATATCACATTCTCAATCAAAGACATTTGCCTATGAAAGACTAGCAAGAAATAGGAAGGTTTCTAGGGAGGGCATCAAGGTTAAGGGAAGAGAAGACTTCGCACGTTTGAAGTAAGTGTGGTTGGAGCTGGGAGGTACAGCTGGAAACGTGGCATGGGGAAAGAGTCAAGAAAAATCTCTTGCAGTAGTTTGAAAGGACATATATACAGACTATAAAACATGTTAAAAGGAGGAGGGTGATAGTTTCGCAGATTCTATCACATAGCTAATTCCTTCTTAGTTTAACAGAAGCATAACTCATGCATTGCAAGTGAGGGTAAAGGGAAGTACAATAGCCCAGGTGGAGAAAGGATGATGTTTGAAATACAGGTACAGAAGTTCAGTAGCTCTCTAAGTAAAATCAAATTATGGGGCATGCTTCTGAACATCCCCAGCTCTTTTGGGTAAGAATTACCTCACCTAGTCTTTGAAGGAAACTGACATATCTATTAAGAAAGTACTTTACTAAAGATTTTTCCTGACTTGGTTGCCTGGATTTTGTACAACTTAAAGGAATAAGTTCTCTCAGGGGTCAGTTAAGATGTATATTTTATAAAACTGCAATTGGCTTCCGACAGACATTGTTATTGTTTAATTACATTTTTCTCAAAAAATATTCTTCATGAAAATCTTGTTGTCAGAGACAAATTCTTTGCTGGTTTTGGAATATAATGTTGACTTCTCCAGCATAAAGCTAGTTACACGAAGTGCTGAAAATTCACCACTAGCGTTTTCATTGAAACTAAAAATAGCATCTATATTGCGCCTTGGGAAAACAAGCATGGGTTCAAAACTTGATGAAAAGTTATTTTCTTCCTTAAATTGCTATGTAAGTCAGCTATAGGCTAAAAACATAGCTTAAGTTTTATCCTCAGCAGACAAAGATGAAGGTAATTGGTTTGTCTGACTGGATATCCATCCCCAAAATATTAACAGAAAATATATTTGGAGTTAGGCTAAGGAATCTTCTTAAAAGTTAGGTCACAATATGTCTCTTGGATTAATCTTTAAATAAGGTTAGGTCCAGTTTTAAAATAATGTTCTCCCAATTTTTATGTTTTCTGATCATTCCTTAATTGTTTATGAAGCGGGAATCTGATTTATTGTAATGTATACTATTTGCCTGCAGATATTAAAATAATTATGTCCTTCAAACAATCTATCCCAGACAAGGTGAGTATATTGCTTGAATAAAAAGACATATTTCACTTTAATTTTTTAAAATGTTTATTTATTATTGAGACAGAGAGAAACAGATCATGAATGGGGAAGACACAGGGAAAGAGGGAGACACAGAATCTGAAGCAGGGTCCAGGCTCTGAGCTGTCAGCACAGAGCCCGATGCAGGGCTTGGACCCACAAACCATGAGATCATGACCTGAGCTGAAGTCGGACAATTAACCAACTGAGTCACCCGGTGCTCCAAGACATATTTCACTTTATAGTTGATCAAAAGCACCTGAGAAATAGCTTTTCAGTTTTGAAAGTTACATGAGTGAATAAATTGCCTCCTCCATTAATATAAATAATAATAAGAATACCTGGGTCGCTCAGTCAGCAAAGCATCCAAATTTGGCTCAGGTCATGATCTCATAGTTCATGAGTTTGAGCCCCGCTTTGGGCTCTGTGCTGACAGCTCAGAGCCTGGAGCCAGCTTCAGATCTGTGCTTCCCTCTCTCTGTGCCCTTCTCCCACTAGCGCTCTCTGACTCTTTCCCTCTCTCTTTCTCAAAAATAAATGTAAAAAATTAAACAAATAAGAATAAAACAAAAAACCCTTTGTCATCACAGTGCTTTCTTTCTCTGGTTCAAAGTTCATCATTAAAATAGTTGCAATCAACACAGGAGTGGAGTATTTGTGTATAAGGGATGAAAGAGAAAGAGAAAGTGAAATACAATTAAAGTTACAAAACCTCAAGCAATATGGCTTGCTTCAAGGGGTTATGATTTCACTTATCCACTCCCTCTTACATCCACTAAACCTATTGGGGAAAAAAATCCTTGATGCCTTTAATATATTTTTCTTTTGAATTTAATGGAATTAAATTCACTCTATATATTTCTGACCCAAATCCCAGAAAATCTAGTGAAAAAGAATCCATTTGCTAAAGATAGGAGCAAATATCTTGTTTTCTTAGAGCTCATATAAAAAAGTATAGTCAGCACAATACATCATATCCACACCAAAGGCTCATTTAGAATGCATTTGGAGCAATTGATCTGCAGGAAGAAGGTAGCTGTGCAGGGAAGAGACTGGAATCTTGACTCTTTTGAAAAAGCAAAGGAAGTGAAAGGAAATAACCCAGACTTTTGTTTGGAGTGTGCAATATGGCCTTTCAAGTGCCATTACCTTGTTATAGAACTAGCTGTTCCATTTTCTAATTTTGTTGTTGTTGTTGTTGCTATAGCGATTTATGCTAGGAAGTGGTTGAAGGACTTGTGGTCAGTTTTGTAGATAGGCAGCAAAGTTTTGTCATGGCAATTACTGAGAAAAAGAGAAGGATTCAAAAGGATCATCTTTTTTACATTATTTTGGAACTCTGAAAAGACTTGGGCTTGGATACATTCATAAATTTAAAAATAATGTTACTATTTCAGAATGCATTAGTCTGTTATAGAAAATATCACATTGAATTGTAATTATTTACTAACATTTCTTTCTCATCTAGACTTAGAGCATAAGAGAAAATAATGGGCTGTTTTCATTTTTTATTCCCAACCTGATATAAAAATGCTCGGCACAAACGTTTGTGTGATAAACGAACGTGGCAGTGTTAACTGTGTTATCTTCCACTTTTTTTTTGTTCTTTCTACCTTTTTTGACATATAGGCTCTTTCTTTTATAATTAAATATTCTTAATCAGGTTTTTACTTCGAGTGAATTTAGCTGTTTCATTTTACGAGAGTAATTAACAAATATAGAATGTATATAGCAGAGGTGAAAGAATGGGAATGGACATAAAAACCGCTTCGTGTGAGAAAACATAATACAAATAAGTCCAGTCAGTGCAGTGGCTGCACATGCATTAATGGTCTTCAAATTCTTGAAGGGCTGTATTATGAATGAGCACAGAGTCTGCACCTCTTAGCAAAAGACACATTCATGGGGACTTTAGATCAATGTAATTGTTGTCCGAATATGCAATAGTTGCCTTTTAAGGTGTGAGATCCTGTCCTGGCGGGTAAGATGGAGGCTGGGTTGTCTGCTTACAAGAATATTCTCAAAAGCAGACTTCCTGGAATGGAAGAACTTGTTTTTTTATTCCCACAGCCATTCCTCTTATGTATAATAGTTACCCCATCACTTGACCAACTGCTAGCCAGCTAATGATAATGTTATAAACATATCTCTGACACAGATAATTTACAAGCTAAAGTCTGTATATGTACTTTTACTCTATATATACTTTATGGGGGAGTGTGGATAATTGTCTTTTTATTGGAGTTGTAAGAGATCTAGATACAAGTACCTTGTCAGATATCTTTTTTGCAAATATTTTCTTTCATTGTCTGGTTTATCTTTTCACTTTCAAAAAGTTCAGTATAGTTAACATGCAGTGTTATATTAGTTTCAGGTGTACCATATAGTGTTTCAACAATTTTTTAATGTTTATTTATTTGAGAGAGAGAGAGAGAGGGAGACAGAGAGAGATATTAAATATGAACATGGGAGGGGCAGAGGGAGAGGGAGAGACAGACCCCAAGCAGGCCCCACACTGACAACGCAGGCCCCAGTGTGGAGTTGGAACTCAAGAACCATGAGATCAGGACCTGAGCTGAAATCAAGAGTCAGACCCGTAACCACCTGAGCCACCCAGGTGCCTCTATTCAACAATTCTATATATTACTCGGCGCTTTCTATACATACTTTTATATATTATATATATATATATAATACATATATATATATATAATTTTTTATTGTTTATTTTTGAGAAAGAGAGAGAGAGACAGAGTATATGGAGAGGGGTGGGGGCGCAGAGAGAGAGGGAGGCACAGAATCTGAAGCAGGATCCAGGCTCTGAGCTGATGGTACAGAGGCCCATGCCCTGCTCAAACCCATGAACCATGAGATCATGACCTCAGTCAAAGTCGGATGCTTAACGGACTGAGCTACTCAGGCGCCTTCCCTTATGTACTTTTGACAACTACTGTGCTAAATCTTAGGGAAGAGATTAACGAAGATACTTTTCCCTCTGGATACTCATAGTTCACAGAGGAAGGAAAGGTAAAAAACACTATTTATGATGTAATAAGTACAATGTAAGCAAAGTAGTCCTTTTTTTTTTTTCCCTCTGCTGAATACCATGTCTGCCAAAAATATTGTTTTGCAAACATAGATAGAAAATGCACATATCTATTCCTTGCAGACCTGATTTTTTCTGTGTTTACTATCAGGAGAGAAAAGCCTTGCTATAATGTTTTAAACAGGGACTTTCAACAAACCAAAAAATATATATACACATTCATGTAAGGAATCAGATTCCATTTCCATATAGATACAAGTTTTTAGAATCTGATCATTGAGTTTTCTAGAATCTGATTCTGAGATGTAACAATGGAAAGTAATTTAACCAAGGCAGAAAAGAGATGGAGCAAAATTAGGCAACAAAATCAATACAAATTTATTGGGTACGTGACAGCTTGATTATTCAGAAAAGCCAAATATATGTGTTATTTTCCTATTATTGTAATATAAACTTGCTGTCCAACAGTTCAATATTTCCCATCATTTTAATCCATAAAATACATATAATGTGCAAAATTCTCTTCTGGACTTTGCATTTGTTTTTCTCTATTTAGAAGTTCGAACCCTGCTATCCCTCCCCAATTCTTTGCCGATACAACTCTTCAGAACTTAACCTTCCCTGCTCCTCATAAATTAAGACTTATCTGTACCAGTTATATGGATTCATTGCTGTAGATATTGTTTCCTATCTTGACTTTCAAATATACATATGTGTGTGTATGACTCATTTGTTTATATTCACTTAGAATTAAATTATTAGTGTTTTTCTGCTTTATTATAAATGATTTTAGCTGAAAGCTTCTAACCTTTTTTTTTTTTCACTTTTGTGGGGCCAATCCTCAGGAGAAAATTTGGCAAATGAATTTTGAGAAACTGAAAGGAGGTTTTACAAATTACTGAGGTATATAGTTGCATTAACAGAAAAAGAAATTTAGAAGCTGGCTAGCCTTCTGTCCAACAATAGCCAGATTTTTCATTTCTTAATTATTGCTCAAAGTAGAGTTGTTTTCCTAACCTCTATAATAGAGCAACTATACTCCCTCCTAAAACACTTTTTTAAATTTTTAACGTTTATTTATTTTAGAAGGAGAGAGGGGCGGAGGGGCAGAAAGAAAGAGGGAAACACAGAATCCAAAGCAGGCTCCAGACCCTGAGCTGTCAGCACAGAGCCCCATGCAAGGCTTGAACCTATGAACCATGAGATCATGACCTGAGCCAAAGTCAGACGCTTAAGCAACTGAGCTACCCAGGTGCCCCTCTCCTAAAACACTCTTAAGCAGAGTTCTATAAGTAAGTAAATAAATAGATTATTTTTAATATTTTTCTGCACTGGTTATGCTTACTAGATTTACAAAATGTCATGAGTATCAAGTATCTTAGTGTTATTCATTTAGGTGGAATTATTATTTACATATTGTATCACTTTAAGTGTATTGTAAACACATGTATTTCATTTGATTAGCTATCAATATTCAATATGTGCAGAGAAAAGGAGCTTCTGCCAATCACAATCATTTCTATTATGAAAAAATGTTCAATTATTAACATATAATAATATAATAAGAGCTAAAATGATGTCTATTTTTAGTTTTATATCAAAAACCCTATTACATTAGCCAGTGATTAATATTCCATTTGATAGCTAAATAAAAACAAATTCATTGCAGGTAAACTGATTTACTCTCATAAGGACTGTGAGCATTATTCATTACAGTTACAGAGACTGTATTTTCTCATCTGTACAAAAAGGTGCTTCAACTAATGAGCCCTAGTTTCTTGCCTGGCTTGCCATTCTATGATACTACAGATTTTAGTAAGCTAATTTTATGTTTCATCTACATGCTAAGAAGATCATCACAGAAAAACAACAATCTAGATAATTGTATTCTTTGTGTATTTAAATTTCTCTGTTAACGAGAATGAAGATAAATGATGAAGAAGTCAACTCTTACATATATTCTATGTGGTAGTAATCAGAGAAGGAAAACCTAAATTCTCAATTAAATAACAAAACATTAGCATTTTGCTAGAAAACTTTATGTCTTTCAAATATTGGTTCTCTGCACTTCTTGAATGGCCTTTACAAGTTTGCTATTGTATGATTGCAAGATCCTTCCTCCATTCTCACTGATTATCACAAGGTCTTGTTTCCCTTATGGAGTAAGGGACCTCTTTACTTGCAGTGGGGCTTGATTTATTTTTTAATTTTTATTTAAAATATTTTTTAACATTTATTTATTTTTGAGAGATAGAGCATGAGCAGGGGAGGACAGAGAGAGAGGGAGACACAGAATTCGAAGCAGACTCCAGGCTTCCAGCTGTCAGCACAAAGCCCAACTTGGGGCTCGAACTCACGAACCATGAGATCATGACCTGAGCTGAAGTCAGACACTTAACCAACTGAGTCACCTAGGTTCCCCAAATTTATACTAAAGCATAAAAAATCCCTTATATCTTTGTATTAAGTATCTGGAGTATGGGCAGCATTCAGGATACAGTCTATAAACACTCCCTTCCCTTCTTCATAAGCTTCAAATGTTTATAAAGAAATAAAGGTGTTTTATAAATAATCTATAATGAGAACAAACTGAGGGTTGATGTGAGTGGGGGAGAGGGGAAAGTGGGTGATGGGTATTGAGGAGGGCACTTGTTGGGATGAACACTGGGTGTTGTATGGAAACCAATTTGACAATAAATTATATTAAAATAAAAATGAAAGAATCTAGATCTGTAGTCTTACTTGTCATCATATATCCCAAATGTCTTCTATTTTACTTTCATATATAAAGGTAAGTTGATTGGGACAGGTAATAAACTTCAGTCTAGGAAGGTAATAACTCATTGATCTCAAAGAGTATAGATAATATCAAGTCATGTTGCACATGATTGTCTTATTATTTCATGACTTCTGGCCTCAAGTTCTTTGTGATTTGGAATTGAAATAAATCACACATATGTTATGAAATCACAAATTATCTCCTTCAGAAGTCTCAGTAATATATATTATCTGTCTGTATTTCTAGTCCCACAATATTATATTCTTACTAACTAAACAGATGTGCTCAAAATTTCCATTTATTTTGGGAAGATAATTTAAATGTTTAGAAATTTCTAAGGAACAACTTTGACCATCTTGACATTTTAGTTTTAACAGTTTAGAAGAAATATGAAATGTCAGAACAACTTCATTCCTGATATTTCTGAAAACTTTCTTAGAAAGAAAATTCAAGAATATAAGCTTTAATTTCAAAAAATCCATCTTGTTTGGTGTCTTTCAAGACATCTTCTTTAGAAAAACTTCAAATAAATTCAAGAGCATTATATTGCTAGTATTGTCCTACTTGCTGAATAAAGAAAAATTAATACCTGCCAATCAGATAGGGATTTTTTAAAATAGATTTATCACCCAAAAGTTGTGTTTCTGGACCGAAAAGAGTAGTTAATGTCAAGGGAAGAAAATATTGAAAATCCTACTTAATTTGGTTCTTTCTCAATGATCTAGCACGTTTTAATCACATTTCTCCTAGATCATTTCTTGCCCTAAATTTATACCAATCTATTATTCTATTCATAAAGACAACCATCTGAGTATATTTTTAATTATTTTATTTTATCATTCATGATGAAAACATATTATGTGATAACAACATATTCCTCAAAAAGCTTACATCAAAGTTTTGAGAACATGTTGCAGTACTTTCTACAAGTGTTTCTGTTATAAACACTTCGTTTATTTCAGATGCAATTATATGACATTCTAATATTGTTGGAGTGCATACATTTGTGGGGACTTACTAATAGCATGATGAAGTCTTTAAAAGGTAAAGGATGTTTGTTTATAATTGTGCTATGTACCTTTACTCAGGTTATTGATTAAAGTGAAATCACGAAGTGACAGTAATCTTTTACATAACACACGTCCCAGAATAAGAAAGAGGATGAGTAAAATAGTCTCTCTAACCCCCAGTAAAATTCAAGCAAGATTGATTTCATCTAAAATTTTCAGAGGCAAGATTTTTATAGAAGTTCAATTACAATATTGTCATTTTCCTGTACTGCATATTGTATTTACAAAATGAATATTATGAATATTTCAAGTAAAACATAAGCTGTAATATAATTTGTATGCAACATTATATTTTACTTGCAAAACTGTCAGACATTTTCACTGTGGCTATGAAAGTATCTGATGAATATACTTTGTATTATTTAAAGTTTGTGGCAAAAGAATGATGTTTATTTGATTATACCTTAGTATTAAGATGAATGAATATTAAACCAAAATTTTTATGCATTGGAGAATCAGGTTTAGAAAAACTAGTTCTTATACTAAACTGCCCATAATAGTGCAAAATGTTGTCCTCAGATCAAAACATGACCTTGAAAGTACATTTTTTGCATCTATTCAAGAGTTCTAAAAGCAGATAGAATCCAGATTTAACATACTTTCCTTAACTGAATTTTATCTGTTTTATAGTGGGTCTCAAGAAAATAATGAAAACCAGAATGAAAGAATAATGACATTAATCTTAAACATTTCTTAAAACCTATGTCTTCCTCAGAAGAGACAAATGCAGAAACATTTCTGCTTAAAAAGAAAGAGGGAAAGGGAGAGAGAGATAGAAAGAAAAAAACCACAAACATTATCCTTTAATTTAATTCAGTACATCTCAATTTTGCACTTACTTTAGAG
Source organism: Suricata suricatta (assembly GCF_006229205.1). Lineage (NCBI taxonomy): Eukaryota > Metazoa > Chordata > Mammalia > Carnivora > Herpestidae > Suricata > Suricata suricatta. The sequence continues at coordinate 77,204,092 of NC_043707.1, forward strand.
TATAAGAGGATCATTTGTTTTTCTCAAACTTAAGAGTGCTTGGTAAGGTGATGATCATGAAGCACTATAAGAAAAAACACCATCCAATTAATATTGTAATCACATGCTTAAAGGATACTAGAGCAGATGTTGGTAGGGAGCCACATCTATCAAACAGTACACACGTATGGAGATTCTACAACATACTGGTTACAGAGCATGCGGTTAGTAAATGTTTCTAATCTCCACATTGATCCTCACCAGGTGCCATTTGACCATTCATCTCGGAGCTCATTCATTCAGCAATATTTGTTGTCAGGTACTATGCTATTCAATGTGGATACAATAATGCTAAATAAAACAAGCACTTTCTCTGCATGCCCCAAATTCACAGTCTGGTGTGGTGACATATACTTATCAACAAATCACACAGAAGTAAATTAATACTGGGAGAAAGAGATAAAACAAAGCAATGCATTGTGCTACAAGATCATAAATGAGAAGATCTAATGTATTTAGAGAGGCTAGGAAAGGTCTTCTTTAAATATATTATGATTGCCTTGGGTTAGGAAAAAATATTAAGAGTTAACAGAATGAATAAAGTTTCAGAACTAAGAGAAAAAATTCAAAAAGAAGAATGTATAAAAGCTCTGGCAGGAAGGAAGTTGTAACTTCTCTCAACAGTGGTAACCAGAAGCCATCCAACCCTAAAGCCAGAAAGGCTTGTTAGCTAAGGTTGGCAAACCCTTGAGTAGGGTTAGTGGTTAAATCTTTCCTTTTGGCACAACCATATTATGGTGTCTTTACCATCCAATGACACCAAAGGAAATTAAGATTAAGATTCCAGCTGAGATCACCAGTGTCAGAAATCACACTGAACCCTATCCAACTACAACTGGCATTGTGATATGGATTTCATGTATGGAAATTGCTAATTAAAAATAACATTCCTAATGGCACCTGGGAGGCTCAGTTAGTGAAGTGTCCGACATCAGCTCAGGTCATGATCTCATGGTTCATGAGTTTGAGCCCTGCATCAGGCTCGTGGTGACAGCTCAGAGCCTGGACCTTCTTCAGATTCTGTGCCTCCCTCTCTCTCTCTCTCTCTGCCCTTCCCCTGCTCATGCTCTGCCTTTCTCTCTCTCTCTCTAAGATAAACATTAAAAATAAAAAAAATAACATTTCTAAACTACAGAAGGATTTAGGATATAATTAAACTATCCATATATTTTCTGCATATTCTTAACAACTAAGCATGTTTTCAAATAATTTTATTTATTGAAATGAACTTTCATAAAGTTTTATAGTGGAAAAGATGAGTTATAATTCAAAATTTTATTGAGAGAGTGGCAAATTCTTTACTGATGTCTCACTTAAATTATGTTGAAAATATCACCAAGATTTCTTTGTATTGTTGCTTCCTTCTAAGGCTGAGTCCAAAAACAAGCTCTCTAGCAGCCGCACTTAGAGAGGGGTCTTAAAGTATATTTTTTTGCATATCTTGAGCATGGAACTCCCTCAGTTGCTCAACTTCAATTTTGACACAAATAATCCCTTGTCATCAACCACGTATCCTTTTGAACAGAGTGGATTGGGAGGGTCAGCAGCAAATCGCTCCCAGGTAGAATACCTTCAATGGTGTCCATTCTGTCCAACAGAATTTCATGTGTACTTGTTGTCCCACATGGGAGAGTGTATGCTCCCCCTTACCACACTTTCCAGTGGCACTGCCGGTTGTTTGTTTGTTTGTTTTTTCTTTTGCTACTATCCAAAGACTAGCTGAAAAAATAGGTTTACTGCAAGTAAAGGGCTCAACAGAGGAGTGTTGACTGTAAATCTCTGGAATCATGGAGGACAGTGTGATGGCCAGTTTGCTGCTGTTGTTATTGTCTGTTTGGCCTATGTGGTAGAATATACACAACATTAAGTTTGCCATGTTTCCATTTTTAAGAGTACAGTTTTGGGGGCAAGTTGGGTAACTGAGGCTTATCTGCCATTTTGAGCTAAGATATGGGATGGTCCACAAGTCTTTAAAGACGAGGGGAACTATTCACAAAACAATAAGTAAGACAGGCTTTATTCTTTCTTAAATTTCACCACGCATTCTAAGGATTAGTGTATTAAAAGCCAAATTTAGTGTTTCTTCAAAGGTCCCATAGTGTGTTTAGTGTGAAAGCTATCACCATGGACAGCACAACTTAACATAGGAAAATGGATATCCTTGCTTCTCTCTCTTTCCCTGTTTCTTTACACTTCTACATACTTATTACACTATAGGTTCTCAATAAACTCTTGTTGGATAAACTAATAAAAGAAGGGATAATCTAAAAACACATCCAAATTTTTAAATCAGAATTTATGAAGGTGAAAAAGAAAGAAAAAAGAAAAACAGATGTTTGGTAATTAGATATTTACCCTGTCATACAAATAGGTCATTCAGATAAAAGTTATGTCTGGTAATAGGTCTCTCTTAGAGTTGCCTCTCTTTCCCCATTTGAATTTTTTCAGGTTGTTATGGGCGAGGTAAAAGTTTTTCTTTTTCATGTTTTTATTTATTTTTGAGAGAGAGAGATGGCGTGAGCAGTGGAGGATCAGAGAAAGAGGGAGACACAGTATCTGAAGACAGGCTCCAGGCTCTGAGCTAGCTGTCAGCACAGAGCCTAACGTGGGGCTCGAACCCACAACCATGAGATCATGACCTGAGCTGAAGCCGGACGCTCAGCAGACTGAGCCACCCAGGTGCCTTGAGATAAGTTTTTCTTGAGTCTGCTGGGTATTGATGGCTTTCAGCTCAAAATAATCCACATGCCAAAGTAGTATATTATGATTTCAAGTGTTCTGCTTCTCTTAACCAGAAGGTAACTGGGTGCTAAAACACACACACACACACGTGCGCACACACGCACACACACACACACACACACACACACACACACAATGATGGGCATATGTCAAAGGGATGCAGGTACCCACTAATAGAGCTCCCAATGCCTAAATTTAAATAATTTGATCAACAAAATAAAGTAGTAGTAGATTATAATCCAAAGTATACAATGTGTAGAAAAATCCTGAACACTACCTAGGTAATAATGATTGATTTCACATTAACAGTTATAATTATGTTGATAGTATGTACACTTGATAAGACATGATGAAAAGAACAGTTTACTTTTAGGATCTTCTTGTCAAGAACATACAACCCCATACGACTCATGAGGAAAACGTAAGACAAATCCCAATTGAGATTGGGATTTTACAAACAAACAAATAAAATGACTAGTATTCCCCCAAAACTGTCAAGGTCATTAAAAACAAGAAATTTGACAAAGTGTCACTGCCAAATAGGCCCTTAGGAAACAGTGACTAAACAATATATTCTAAGTGGGATCCTCGAACAGAAAAAGGACATTACAGAAAAACTAGAGTGAGGATTTTGGTTAATAATGTTGTTTTATTAACTGTGATAAATGTATCATACTAATGTTAGACGCTAATGATATAGGAAACTGGATGATATTGGGTATATAGGAATGCTGTGTACTGTTGTCACAAGTTTTCTGTAAATCTAAAGCTGACCGAAAAATTTTTAAAAAAGAGTATTTCAATAAGATTCTATACACACACCACTTTAGGTAGGTTTCTTCCTATGAAGGTCAATATAATAATGTGTCTGAATCACCACTGCAAATATTTGAGTACTAAAGTTAGGCCAGCAGTCTTTATACATTTTCAAGCAATATTCTCATTTTAAAAATAAATGTAAAGCATTCATTTACATTTGGTTTCCTTGGTATATATGGAAGCATTAAAATCCCTCCATTAGAGTGATAGCTTCAGGGATGGGTGGTCAGAGTGGGTGCTAACATCTATATGGTGTCAACCTGAAAATCAAGAACCACAGTGAGAGCTAAATGAGCGTATATTTGGGATCAAAGAATTGTGATTCAGGGAGCACAGATTCAGCTTGAAATGTGGAAGCATGAGGTTTTTCTAAGGTAAAGAATGGAGAGAAAAAAATGGGGTTTTAACAATCTAAGCTACTCTGCATTATACATTGATTGGACCCTGATTCTCTCTTCAGAGAGCCCACAGCCATTAGTCCTGGGATCAGGATGCCCTGTTCGCTTCTGAAGTAACTGATTAAAACAATTCATTTTTCCCAGTCCAAAGACGTTGTCCCAGTTCGAACAGATGGGTAAGGCACTTTCTCTGCAGTGGCCACTCTGTCTCTTTTAAAATGGCTCCACTCATGTCAGTTTTTCACACCAAGAACTATGAGAAATGGGTTCTTCTCCACTGGACCTGGGTCTGAGACACTGAAGCTGCTCCTCCCAAATACATCTTGGCACCACCAAGAAGCAGAAAAAGGCCAAAGACCAAAAACTAAAACCAAAAACACAGGTCAAAGGAAGGAACACTACCAATTGAAAAGAAAAACATGATATTATTTATATTGTTTACGGCCTGTTGTCAGATCATATTTGAAGTCTATCCCTAGACTAATCACATATGTGAGATGATATATTCCTTTTATTTTGCAAAAAATTAGCTTGGGCATATGCCGAGATAAGAGTCTTAACCAAAACAGAGTGATTTATGGTTGAGCAGGAGAAAGCATTCAAATCAGTGTTCGAAACTGGCTTCCTCAAAACTCTCTCAGACTTTTCCATATTTAATAAAGCCTAGTTATGTTTCTCTCTCTTTTCTCATCTCTTCACTTCCCTTTTCTTCCTACATCCCACATTAATATTTACTTCCAATGATGAGCCAATGACTGTCTCTTCTGTGTTTTTATCTCCTCTTCTCTGCCTCATGAAACTTACATATTTTTCTGAAAAGCAGAAACAAAACAGAAACAAAATGAAACAAAATAGTCCCCAGAGTTCCCTGAAAGGAATTGCGGTGACAATGATGAAGGTGCTACATTTTTCACCTGTTTCTTACTACACAGTGTTGTTGATTTACTTGGTTATATCCACCAGTTTTCTGTAAACTCCTTTAGAGCAGAGACCTGTCATATATGAGTTTTACCCTCCATCCAGAACATACCACGTTGCCTGAAAAATAAACAGTATTTGTGGGGTTATACATTATTGTCTAGAAGCAGAAAAATAAATAACATTATTTAAAGAAAAGATATGTAAACAGACTTGATTTTGCTGTGATGTTGCTGTCCTTTATTTATATAAAATAAAATAAATAATCCACTGTCTCATTTTATGAAACAAAGTATTCAGGCTAAAAGTTTTTTGAAGTTTATACTCATTTATTTTGAGAGAGAGAGAAAGAGAGAGAGAGCGAGCGCGCAGAAGAGAGGCTAAGAAAATCCCAGGCAAACTCCACACTGTGTTCATGGAGCCCAATGCAGGGCTCAAACTCATGAACTGTGAGATCATGACCTGAGCAGAAGTCAGAAGCTGAATCACCCAGGTGCCCCTCAAGCTAAGAAGTTTTACGAGTATTACAATTCTCAAATCTGTGAAGCCGAAAGCCTTTCAGCAACTTCTATTCCTTTACCCATAATTTGGTGACTATGGTTTTATGCAAGCCAAAGTATTCTATTTTCCTCTGTTCACCATTGTTCTGACAATGCAAAAAGCCTGGGGATTCCAAGAGTATTTGTAGAATGGCATATGCAGTACTATTTGCTTGTTGCTCTAATTCTTAGAACCAACATGGAAAATGGAAACATAATCAGGGTCCTGCCTTGTCTTCATAAGGTAAACATAAAAATGGTTATTCAGGAGAAGAATTCTTCTCACTGATATTAAAGTCAGAGTTGATTTTATTTAAAGCCTCCTTCTGGAAGCTGGTATCAGGGAGAAAATATTCCTGTCCCTTTTAAGATCCTTCTAGTCAGTGTAAGAATCAAATTGACATCAGAAAGATTAATAGGAGAAAATAAAATTTAATAGCATATGTACAGGGAATCTATACAGACATAGGAATTCTAAAGACAGGCAAAATATAGTATAGATGTCATTCTGAACTAAGGAGAAGGAGGTAGGGGTCTGTGACTTCAAAGGGAAGGAATGCAATTCACAAGAACGTGAAAAAGAGTCAATATTTGGTACACAAATGTTGTCTGGGTCACTGGGACAAACTGGGACATAGGACTTTGATCAAAGAGAACTGCTGGTTCCTCCCTGTGTGCCCTACTTGGTTTATCTCTAGGTAGTTATCTACGAGAGTCACTCTCTTCCCAGAGCAATTTCTGTATCTGAATTACTTTTAGACAGTTGAGGGGGGCGGGTAAAGAAGTTTTCCTAATCTGCTGGGTTTTGATTGCTTTTTAACTCAAAATAATCTTAATTCCAAAATGGCTTATCTTGGGGCATTCTGCCCTTGGCCCCTATAGTGCGTAGAGAGACATGGAGTAATTTATTGAATATTTACCATTTACATTCATAGACTATTTAGAAAAAATATATAGCAACACAACTAATCTGAGGACATCCAACTAAACAAGCAAGTAAAAACAAATGACAGTAATACATTTTATTTTACAAATGTATTTTTAATGCATGAGATTTAAAAAATCTCATTTTTATCTATAAAATGGGAAAGGGAATTCTACTTTCTACTTTTACTGGGGAAAGTAGATGAAATAATACAATAAATTGCTTATATTACAGCCTGGTTAATTGTTGGGGTTCAATACCTTTTAGCTAGACCATAATATCATTAAGAACAAGTACCCAGATTTTGGATAATTTGACATAACACCATGGTAATTTTTTTTTAATGACTGGAATAATATTTACAGTATCTAGAAACGATTTCTTTATTTTGCTGGTTGCTGAATTCTCAGCGCCTTTATGTGCTAATGTGCTGTTGGGAAGATAAAGCAATTTGCACTCTATCCTTCTATGTTCTTGGCTGAGATACACCTGTAATAATAATAACAATAAAATTATAATAAAGACTAATGGTAGAAAAATAAATAGAATTTTAATAACATGCATACCACCTATACATGGGAGATGCCTAGGAAAACTGAATAACCCCCCAAAACATTCCAAGCTGCCATCTTAAATAATGTCTCCAGCTAAAGACAAAAGAAGATATTTCAGGTGAGGAGTCAGTTATGAGAAGTTACCAGGAAAAGCACAGTGAACAAAGGTAAGGTTGTTATGCAGATTTAAGTCATTGCCTTCTCTACTGATCAGAATTTTAGACATCAGAATTTAGAGTCATCTTTCTCTTCCTGGTACAGAGAGGGAGACACCCTACCAGATGGAGATTGTACATTTCCTTATACTTGTAAATGTCTCTTACAAAAGGGTAACTTCTCAGTTTTTAGACGTTTTCCTCTGTCAGCCGTTTCTTTTAAAAATCAGCTTAAAATAATGCCTAAGAGGCATAGTTTGGGGTGGTTATATTCTGCTCCCCTTCAGTGCCTATAGAGCTTCTGGAAAAGCTATGCAATATATATGCCCAGATTTCCTACATGTATCTGTTCAAAACCCATTTTATTCAGAGCATCCAGGAATTCCTTAGAATATATTCTTACTAGAGTAATGGATGGAAAATATATGCATCATGAAATCCATCAAAGAACTTGTTTCTCTCAGCCAAATTTTAAAAATTAAATTACAGTGAATTTGAAATGATACTTCATTTAAATAAATGGAGCTCACGTAGCTCATCTGGTATTTGACCATATAATGATATACTTTCTTAATCAGTTGTTTTAGGTAGGGTAACCATTCTTGTGTGAAAAATGAAGAGACTAGGAAACAGCCTCATTTCTGCTAAGAAAATAAAACATTAAAAAATAAAAAATAATAATAAAAAGAACCAGTGCCTCTGGGTGACTCAGTTGGTTAAACATCAGAATTCAGCTCAGGTCATGATCTCACAGTTCCTGGGTTCAAGCCCTGCATGGGGCTCTATGCTGATGGTGTGGAGTCTACTTGAGATTCTGGCTCTCTCCTCTCTCTCTGCCCCTCCCCCCACTTATGCTTTCTCTTTCTCTCAAAATAAATAAATAAATAATAAAACTTAAAAACAAAAGAACCAAAGTAGCATCCATAAACAGAGCTAGAATATGCTTCATAATACCATTTAGATTTAGGTTTACTCCAACAAAGGGAAAAAGTTGCAAAACGTCTACACCAAGAAGAAAATTGAAAAGTCAGTAAGACTAAGATATATCACAACGTTAGATGTGGAAGTTGAAAATTTGTATAAAAATGACCTTGAGTAAGTTTTATGAATTGCAATACCTGACCTAGATTATAAAACTGACTAAAAAGTCTTAATACTTTCCTTCTTTCCTAGTTTATACAAATTTCGGAGACCTTCATAACTGGAGTTACATGCTTTGTTGGTATCTTGCTAGTGGCCTGTCTGCTCAAGCTTAACTTCTAGTATCACCTGGTTTTAACCCGGTTCCTCCTAATTGTCTTATCAAGTGACTGAAGGCAATGGATTGAAACTGTGGTTCTGAAACTCCCGTCATTTTACTATTCAATATGTGACCCAGGGCTCAGGAACATTAGTCCCATCTAGAAGCCTATTAGAAATGCTGAATCCTTGGCCCCACTTTAGAAAAATAGAGTCATAATCTGCATTTAACAAGATATCTAAGAATTTTGGATGTACATTAAAGTGTGAGAAGTGCCACTTATTAAAAATTCAGATTCTTGAATGCATACTCAGAGATTCTGTTTCAGTCATTCCCCAGTTTCTAGGAATTTGCAACTGATCACCTCAGTAGATTAGAACTCTGGTGGTCCAGAGACAATACTTTTAGAAATATGAGCTTATTGTGAGGGTCATCCTAGGTGTATTAAAATAAAGGTGTAGATGATTCTAAGAACTCAGCTTTTTAAGCTAAACTAATGCATCTCAGATGGCTTTATTTATTTTTTTTTAATTTTCTGCACTTTCTGCAGTGATACAGAAAGCCGACCTAGGGGCAGTGGACATTATATAGGCCAAGGCCCAATCTCACCAAATGCACATCTGCTTTGATTGAATCTCTCATGTGCACTTTTTTCAATGGCTCATGGGCAAAATAGGAAAGAAATTTGTAATAACACTCACTTAAATAACAATCCCATTTTTCAGTTCACCTCAGTATCTAATCTGACCTTGCCTTTTATTCTACTATTTCCTTTAGCTAATCTGAGGGATCCAGAAAAGTTCTTTGTTGTTTTGAGTTAGAAGCCCCTGATTTTATACTTTCCTTATCATAAAAAAAACATGTAGGCATGAGAGTAACACAGAGGTGAGGGAGTAAAACTCGCCTGAAGTGCTGGTAAAATGTGATACTATTAATTCCTAGTCCCAACCCCACCCCAAAGCAAATTAAAACTACAGTTTTCATTCACTTCTGGCAGGAACATAAATTGGTACAACCTTCCTGAAAAGCAATTTGGCATTATGTTTCAAAAACCTTTAAAATGTTCATACTCTTTAAATTAGCAATTCCCTTTCAAGTAATTTCTCTTAAGGTGGTGTGAGCAAAGATTTATGTACAAAGACTTTCATGGCTGTGTTATTTGTGGGAATAAAAAAATGGGACATTACCTTATATTAAATAATAGAGGAGTAGTTAAATGTTGAGGTAGACATATGGTAGGGGCATGAACAATTATGTTAATTGATCTATGACAGACTTGGTAATTAGCAAGCAAAAAGCTGGACCAGTGTCTGCCCGAAATGGGAGAATAAAAGCATAAATGGTTATGGAATGGATTTGCCAGAATGTTAGTGGAAAGAACACAGGGTATGAGTTAAGAAGAACTGTTCTCATGGTTGTACAAAATGCAGGAATAAATCTAGTAATTTATCAATCCTGAGACTGATTTTTTTCCCTGAATCATGTGAATACAATCTACCTTAAATGTTTTTGTGTGGCTGAACATTTCAGCTTCCATACATGAAAGTTTAATTTAGTTACAGTGCTGTGTAAATGTGTTAGTTGAGGGATACTGCTTATGAAGAGTTAGAACCAGAGGACACCCTCTAGGTTGAGAGAATTTGTAAGATATGAGTTCTGCAAGTGATGCTGGGAAAACTGGACAAAGTATAGACTAAAGCAATGTATGTATTACAATATTCCCACACTTTTCAGGGCCACTGATGGTAGGAAGGAAGATGGTATATAATTGTTCAGAGCAAACATGCCCACTTCCTCCACTTTTGGTCTGTGTTCTTATGTTACAGTTGATTCTAAATGTGGTATTCTAAATGGAGGTATGATTTAGGCCTGGATCAGATTACTTATGACTATAGTTAACAGTACTGTATTGCATCCATGAAAGGTGGTAAAGAGTAGATCTTGAATGTACTCGCTGTACACACACACACACACACACACACACACACACACACACAAATAAATGGTAACTATGTGAAGTGTTGACTATGTTCACTGACCTTTTTGTGGTAATAATTTCACAATATATATGTGTTCCAAATCATCACATTGTACACCTTAAACTTAAATAATGTTATATATTAATTCTATCTCAATAAGGCTGGGGGTTAAAAAGGGCACTGTTGAGGGTTGGGCACATGACCCAACCAGGTAAAATAATTTACAATGTCTCTTTTGTTCAGGTTGTTGAAAGAAAAGATATCCAGCTTTCTACTACTGGGTTTAAAGCATGAAGCACATGCTTAGATACTATTAATTCCCAGTCCCAACCCCACCCCATTGTTTTTGTTTTTTATTTTTAAATGTTTTATTTCTTTTTTAAAAATTTTTTGTTTTTTATTTATTTTTGAGAGACAGAGAGAGACATCGCGAGCAGGGGAGGGTCAGAGAGAGAGGGAGACACAGAATCCGAAGACAGGCTCCAGGCTCTGAGCTAGCTGTTAGCACAGAGCCCAAAGAGGGGCTTGAACCCACGAACTGTGAGATCATGACCTGAGCTGAAGATGGACACTCAACCGACTGAGCCACCCAGGCACCTCTAAATACATTGTTTTTATGCCACACAAGTTTATTTAATTTTTTAAGTTTATTTATTTATTTTTAGAGAGAAAGAGAGTAAGCATGAGTAGGGTAGAGATGTGGAACCCCAAGTAGGCTCCACCCTATTGGTGCAAAACCCAATGCAGGGCTCAAGTTCATGAACCCTAAGATCATGAGACCTGAGCCAAAGTTAGATGCTTAACTGACTGAGCCACCCAGGTGTCCCTCATGCCACATAAGTTTAAAAGAACATTCATTTCAAAAACATAGTATCTGTTAATATAAGAATGATTTGATAAACACTTTATGGAACATAGAAATCTAAATTCATCAGCAAACCCAGTATAATGCCACATGACGAATCATAAAATTAAATACACTAATTTTGCTTATATTTAAGGAATCTGTAAAGTTTCTCATAGAGACAAAGAAAATAAGAGAAGGCGAAGGATAAATTAATTTAGCAACTGTATTATAAACCTCTTCGGAGACTTTATGGTCCAGTGAGAATGTTTATGACTATTTCTGTTGCACTTGAATTGTATTCTCTGAACTTCAGTTTCCCTATTTGAAATCACGTGATAATTAAAGCTGTCCTCCGTGTTTGACTTTGTCTACAGGAAGGGCAGAAAGCAATGCCAAGCATAGAATGGCAGCAACTATTCCTAGCTATTCAGTGAGTCTTAATTTTCTCATCTCCTTTGAGCAGTGCTGTAAACACGTGATATTCTGACATTTGGGAGAAATTTTAGAACTCATTTACTCTTCTATTAATTCTGTATCTTTTCCCAATGCAGCACTTACATAATATTCTAAAATGATAAAAAAATTCAATATATACTTGCAGAAAGACCTTTTACATTTGAAATTCACTAAAAATGTATTGACAGCTCACATAAAACTGGTAGAATTTTCTTATGGATAAACATGGATTAAGCTATTTGAAATGAAGAGTGTGTATTTCTCCAGAGGCAGCAACTTCATAGCAGGGTGCTGAAGATGCTGTTAGTAGGCAAAGGGCAGTTAAACTCGATGACTGATCCGGAGGATATGGTAGATAGTGAGGTGTGAAATTGCTGCTGATCACCAAAAATTATTTAGGTTAGTGGAAAAAACATGCAGGATTCTGAAGAAATCCAGAAGGATCTAATTAAACTGGGTGATTGGGCAAAGTGATGACAGATTAAATTTAGTGCAAATAAGTGCAAGGTAATGCATATTGGGAACATAATTTAAACTTTCCATGCACACTGATGGGTTCTGAATTAGCTTGAACCTCTTAGGGAAGGCATTTAGAAGTCATTATGGATAGTTCAATGAGAAAGCTGTGCAATGTGCAAGAGCATTTAAAGTAGCCAATAGAACACTTGTTGGTGTTAATCTGAGCATGTGGAATAATATGAAAACTGTTAACGTGAAATCACATACATCAATGGAATTCTCATACTTGGCTCTATTTATTCCAGGGACTTCATCTGAAAATTCGAAGGAATGACTGACAGTGTATTCAATTGTTAAATTAAAAGTGGACAACGTGATTGAGTGTTTGTTTAGCAACACAATAGCAGCAAGACACATCTCTAATAGGCTCAAAAATAAGGAGTCGTTCAGCAACAATCTTCTTTGGAGCATTTTTTCCCAATAAGGACTAAAATATGAGGATAAGACGACATTGGGGGAACTAAAATCTACATTTTAACTGCAATACCTTTAATATGACTCAGAATCAATCTGTAATTCACGGTTGAGGCAAGTCGCTTGGCAAGACTCACAGGGATTCGATATTTATATGACTATGAATAACATTTGCAGCTCGGCCTGCTACACCAGGTTCAGATGCCACAGCGAATAGCACTCCTGTTGCTCCACAGTTTAAAGAAATGATCTAAGAGGCTCAGGGGAGATTTGTTTTTCTTAGCTTAATAATGTAATTCATAAATGACGGGGAAAAATTTTACCACTGGTCATGATGATATTTATTTTAAAGAAACTATTTTAAATGTCATTCCATATGAATTTATATTTATAAGAATAACTGTGCAGGACTGTATTTGTGATGAGGCATAAAGTTGCTGATGTAGGTATTGCCTGGCTAGTTATTGGGATCATGGCAAAAATTTCAATTAAAATATAACTAAATAAGTATAAATGTAAAAATCATGTTAGAATTATTGTTTTGGGTCATTCATTTAATAAATATGTATTAAGTGTATCCTTTGTTCCAGGAAGTATAGATATAAATATACAAAATAATTTTTGCTTACATATCATAAAGAAGAATATAAGCATAACATTTAAATTAGGTGCATGTTTATGCTATAGGTCCAGTGATAAAATACTTACAGAGTTTGGACACAGTAAATGGACAAGTCAAACATACTTCAGAGAGAAAATAGTTTTTGAGACAAGAGCTGACAGGGTTTTTTGGTCAAGACAGGGAAAAGGGTATTTACATCAGGGAAAGCAGCTTGAGAAAAAACAGAAATCAGGTGTGGCAGATTTTGAACTGTGTATATCAGTAGACTGACTCATATGATGCAAGACCTTAATACTGTGGTTCTTTTCTTTTTTTTTATTTTTAATGTTTATTTATTTATTTTTTGTAACTATTTTTTTTAGAATATAACACTATTTTTTTAACATATGCAATTATTTTCCATCATTTACAATACAGTAATTACAATGACACTCCAAATGGATAAGCAAAGTAAAAAATCAGAACCCCAACTTCAATGTTTGTTTATTTTTGAGAGAGAGAGAGAGAGAGAGAGAGAGAGAGAGCACGAGCAGGGGAGGGGCAGAGAGTGAGAGGGAGATACAGGATCCGGAGCAGGCTCCAGGCTTTGAGCTGTCAGCACAGAGCCCAACAAGAGGTTCAAACTCACAAACTGTGAGATCATGGCCTGAACGGAAGTTGGACGCTTAACCCACTGAGCCACCCGGGCGGCCCTATGGTTATTTTCTTATAAAACTCAATTTGGAAAGACTGGTTTCATATAAAACCACTAAAAGTCAAACATGTTAATTAAAACAATACTAATGGCCATGTTTTTGAAGTTCATTGTTCTACTCGCCCGAAATGCTCATACTGACCTAGTTTTGCTGAGGAACGTTGGTTGAGGATGTATATTTCTTAGGCCCTTTGTCTGGTGCTAGCCTAGTGCACCGTGTGGAGGCAATTACTAAAGCTTCCTAAACGTGAATAATATTCATCCTGGGAACTCTGTACCCCAGGTTGACTTTAAACATCAGCATGTCCAGGGTAAGAGACTAGTATATGCAGCAGGTTTCAGAAGGAATTCCCTCATTAACAACTTTGGAAATAACTCCTTTTAGTATTTATCAGAGTACTGTTTACACATGGCTATATATTCTCTTTTAGAAGACCAGTAGAGACTGACATTATATTCAATACATAGACCACTTATTTTGGTAATCCATTCATGAAAATAAAATGTTCTGTGAAAATATGCTAAGAAGCCAGCTTCCCTTAAAAAATAATGTTTATGCCGATCATGAATCTAAATATGAAAGAAATATGTCATAAAATACCTATATATGTAAAAAATAATCATATTGAAAACTGAGATGCAAAATAACCACTTACTGATTATCAAAAAACATTATGGTTATTAACAAATTATTGAATTTTATACTGGGATATCTTTTTTCCCATTATAATGGCTTGTCTCACTCATTTTGCTTCATTCTCTACTACTTTTTCCAGCTGTTTCCAAATATTTTTAATTAGTTGTACAAAACCAGGTAACATCAAGAGCCAGACATTAAAGGCATTATGGAAATGTGTTCCAGAAAAGCACACACTGACAGAATAGTTCACAGAGCATGACACTGTGGATTTTAAGCGGTTTTCATAACATGTCCAAGCAATTATGACATTTACCAATTACATTTGTAATGCAATTTGAGACTTACCTCCCACATCCTTTTGTTTAAAATATTGTGAGATCTGGGTGTATAAATGTCGCCATACATTCATGGGCCAAAATAGTGCTATTGAAAAATACCTATCTTCTGTATAATTTGGCTGTGAAAACTCAAGAGGTATTGGAAAGAATAAACAAATCTTCCATTCCTAGAACCCTTTATGTGTGGGCTGGCATGCAGGTAGCGACTTCCTTCCAAAGAGCACATTATGGAAAGAAGGAAAGAAGAATCATCTTCTAGTAGAGAAACTTTGCAGACACTACCTCAGCTGGGTGATTTGGTCAGCGTCGAGAGTGATACCACTAACGTTGGCCGCATTAGCCCTTAATGTGATATGATGAAACTGGTTTTGTACCTCTGTGGCCTTTCCCCCTAAAACGCATAACCCAGATGAGGAACAACCAACCAAAAGTTTCTCCATATTTTACAAAGTAGTCCAGGTCATCGAAAACAGGAAAGCATGAAAATTGTTCAGAGTTTAGGAGTTAAGGCAATATGATGACTAATGGGATGTGGGATCCTGGAGGGAATCTGAAACAGAAAAATGACACTAGGTAAAAAACTGAATAAATCTGAATAAAGTATGAAATTTAGTTGATAACCATGTATTATTTTTGGTTAGTTGGTTACTAATGTAAGTTGATAGTAGGAGGAGCTTGGTGTGAGGCATAGGAGAACTCTTTTCACAACCTTTCTGTAACTCTAAAACTATGCTGAAACAAAACGTTTATTTAAAAAGCTAGAGACAATTTACCAGGATACAATTTACAAAGCTTGGCGTTTCTGTGCATCTCAAGCCTCTTTATCTTAATGCCCGTCTAGAACATTTACAAGGGAAAGTGAGCAGGGCTAGGTGTGTGTGATGGGGAGGAGCTGTCGGGAGGGAGGAGCAGTCATGTCAGAGAAAGGCCAGTTGTGAAAAATCAACACTGGGTCATGCATTGTACCTTTTGCTCATATCAAACATTTTTTAAAAGTTTTTCTTTATTTACTTTGTGGCGGTGGGGAAGCTGGTAAGGGGCTGAGAGAGGGAGAGAGAGAATCACAAGCAGGCTCTACACTGCCGGCACTGATCCTGATGCAGGACTCAAACTCACAAACTGTAAGATCATGACCTGAACTGAAATCTAGAGTCAGACTCTTAACTGATTGAACCACCCAGGCATCCCCATATCAAACTGCTGTGAGGGAAGCCAGGAAGTACAAACAAAATCATAGCACTAAATTCTAGACTATAAAATGATCATGTTCTTTTAGTTTCTTACATTATTAACCTTTTCTCTATAAAAATACAGACTCTACTGAAACAGAGCAACATTTTTGTATACAAGTATAAAGGCATTAAGAGCAAGGCTAGACATAAAAAGCTGAGACCTTAATTTGTTTCAACACATCCATTTGTTAAAGCCTTTTACATTGGAAACTTCCTTAACTTTCTAAAACCTCAGTTTCTTCATCTGTAGAGGTAAGGATGACATGAATCTCTAATCTAGTTATGAGGATCAAACATACAGAGTTTGTGAAATTCTTAGTGCATTGCCTTATGTTCAAAACAAGTAAATTAAATTAAATTAACTACTAATTTTTATTGTTTACTTTTTGATAATACTCTATAGAAAAGTTTATTTAACTTATATCCCCAAATTCCTAGTATTTATTTGATAAATCTAAGGTATAGCATCATGAAATTTTTTTCTTCTCCCTCGGTTTTATACATTAATATATAAAACCACTAATGGGTATTTACATCCACATAAAGAGATCTAAATCTAGATATTCATATAGATATAGTGTTGCATCTTTACATAAATCACAGAGGGAGACATTAACATCCTTCATAATTCTTTTTCTAATGGTTAAATAATCTCTGCACTTACTTTTTCCATGTTCTAAAATATAATTTCAAGTCTAGAGGAACTTGCTGTTCTAATGGAATTATGTAATCACAGACCTTCATAATTGGAAGGGTCTATAAAATCAACCAATTTGATCCATTAATAATAATAATATGTGTAGTCATTGTGATTATTTTACAGCTGCTCACTGAATTTCATTTAAGCCTGAAAACTCCCACAAAGGTCATTAACTTCATTTTTCAGTAGGAGAATTTGAAGCCTAGAGATGTCAAGTATCTAGCTCAAGGTCACATAGCTATAAAATGTGTTAACGTGGACTTAAATATAAGTCCCTCTGTCTGTCTGTCTGTCTCTTTCTAAAAACTGTGGTCTTAATCGTAATGCTTCCAGTTCCTGATAGCCAGTTTTCCTTTACGATATGTACGTCAAACAGGATACCTACTGATCTTGTCGCATACTGCAGGGTGGAAAACTCATTACTTGTAGAGACAATTCATTCTATCTTTCAACACTTCTGTTCTCATGCTGAAGTTATATTCCTATAGTTTCTAATAATAAGTTCTAATTCTACTCTGGAAGAGATTATTCATTAGACCACTCATAGTAAATAAACACAATGATGTTTTGTTAACAGCCATAGTTTTAAAAAATGTTCTTTTTAAAATTTTTTATGTTTTTTAAATTTATTTTTGAGAGACAGAAAGAGAGAGTACAAACAAGGGAGGGTCAGAGAGAGAAGGAGACACAGAATTCAAAGACAGGTTCCAGGCTCTGAGCTAGCTGTCAGCACAGAATCGAGGCTTGAACCATGAACTGTGAGATCATGACCTGAGCCAAAGTTGGACGCTTAACCGACTGAGCCACCCAGGCACTGCTAAAAAAAAATGTTCTTAAATGTTTACAAACAATAAAAGATAACTCTGTTTTAAAGTTCTCTTAGCAAAGCTTCTCAAGTTTGGAACTAGTGCTTGAAATATAGAAATTAGAAAATATGTTTTAGTGTTAATCAGAAGAGAGAGGCAAGGTTGAGTTAGTCATAAATATGAAGTAAACACTAGTTGCAGTAGTGCTAAGTTAAATGTGAACCAGATCATAGGAAACATGCTGGGAAAGGAAGATTATCAAGGTAGTAAAGTTTTATAAATTCAGAGGAAAGAAGCTATGAGGAGAACAAAAAAAATAAGCTCCAGTTTAGATGGTGAAGGGAAATAATACAAAAGTTTCTTTAATGAGAGCAGCTCAGAAAAGGGCAATAGAATTTTATTAATAATGCTAGGGTAAGTATCTAAGAAGTATAAAGCAATAGCGCTGAACTTTGTTTCACCATTAAAACATCATAATTAGTAAGAAATTCAGCTAGAAAAGAGAGAATAATATTAAAAATCAATGGGAGGACAAAACTGTGGTTGAAAGTTCTGATTCCAGTATATCTAATACCATATTTACATAAAAATTGTACTAAAACTGTTCTTCATTAACAGTGATGACTACGTGAACATTGTAATTTCTTGTGAGCATAGATAATATATATTAAACACATATATAATGATAAAGAGCTTATATAAAATATATATGTAATATATAAAATGTGTATGTATAATACAAATATTATATATATTCTTTTTACAGTCAAAGTTCAACCAGACAAAAGAAGCCATTTTATACGACTTTAAATAGAAGAAATTTAATTCAACCATACCATTCCTACTTCTCTGTAATTTTTATTCAAACTTATGGCTTATAATACTTAACTTGTAAATTTCTAACTGAAGCTTAGACTGTTCCTTGAAATGCAAACTTATATATCCAACCAGCAGCCAACATCTCCACTTGGTTTTCCCAAGTATAAATTGTGGTAAAATTAGCTTGTTCTAAAGAGAACATTTTATTGTTTTGTCCCCAAATCTGCTTCTGGTAAGTTTTTGCCATCTCTTATTGATTTTGCTCTTTTTTCTATGTCTCAAAAAACTGACTGCTCAAACATTTTTTGTTCTTGACCCTCTCCAACAAATCTATTAACATCATCTTTCAGCTTCTTCTCCTAAGCTATATGTAGAATATAAGTGTTTTCACTTTCTTTGTTGCTCCTAGACTCACTCAAAACCCCCTCCTCTCTTGCCTGGATCAATTTAATAGTTGGTTAACCAATCTTCTATTTCCATTCTTGTCTCTTTACAGATCATCCTTCACATAGTAGCCAGACTAATCTTCTAAAAATGTAATTAAGGTTATGTAACTCTCCTGCTTATGATTTCCTATTGCACTTAGCATAAAATGCAAACTCTTTACTGTGGTCTATAAAAAACATGCAAAGATAATAGATATCCTGTAGATAGTTTTTCTCTAATCAGATCTGTTTCTGGACATACTTCGAAACAGTAAATCACTAAACTTATTTATCCATATATAGGTCTCTTGACCTTAAGGCCTCTAATGTCTTCTTAAACTCAGTATTTTCTTTAAAGATAAAAAAAAGTCCAAAATGCTGTAAAGGCAAGTGGTGCAGACCCATAACTTAGATTCCTGGAAATAGAACCTAGCAGTGGAACTTGAATCAGCTCTCCATTAACAGAGATATGCTTTATGAAAAGCAAGAAATTAAATCTGTTGGTTTTCCAGCTATCATTTTCAGTATCTGAATCAGTGATGCAATCTAAGGACTGCAGGCCCCAAAGCAATCTCACCCCCAATCCCATATTAAAAGCAAAGAAATATCAAATGGAGATGAGAGAGTTCCATGAAGGATTACCTGGGACTGTGGCGTGCTGCCACTTGGTAGGACAATCAACATGCATGGGGGATTAAGCTATATAAACTCAGTTGAATTGAATCAGCTGTCCTAATGGGCCAGAAAATCAACCAGTCTGAGTGAAAAATTCACTTGAAATGGTTGACTGGCACTAGTTGAAGAAGCAGCTGAAATTTGTGGAATCCTTAAAATGCCCCAAACTAGGAGGAAAGATACATATATAGTTTTTCCAATTTCCATCTGAGTGCTTGACATAGTCTACACATAGCCTTAGGGTTCCAAACCAAATGAAAAAAAAAAAAAAAGAAACCCCAAAAATAATTGTTTCTCTTTAATCCCTAAAAATATCCTTTAAATCCTCAATGATACCCATCACCATTAAACCAAGGACAGATGGACCATTACTCTGAACAATTTGTGTCTTTACTCCATGAAAAATTTACTCGATGGTCTTACATATTTCTAAGTATCTTCCTTTATTATAATAATGCCCAGCACCATAAAAACTCTACTTTTCATGTTGAGTTTTGACATGAAATGTACCAAGACTTTTTAAATTAGACATGGTTGTTCTTAGTCAGAAGAGAAACCTGATACTCAGGCATGATAAATGATTTGTTCAAAACCATGCACGCGTGGAATGAAGAAGCTGGGATTCAAATCAAGGCCTTCTGAAAATCTATCAGGTCACGTATTTTTCTTGAAAATTCCCATTCTTAATGACCAGAAACTTTGTGATAGTTTGTCATCAGTTTGCCTACAAGGAAATAAAGCCAGGTGGTAGTTAATGCCCATTTATTAAGCAGATCTCACCATAAAAATCCATTAATTTACTAAGTGGCTTGTAGAATTGACTATGATTTGATAGTCCAAGCAATTCTATGTCAAACCCAAGTTTAACATGACTTAATAATACCCAAAAAGGAAAGTAAAACCCTGTGCATGTAGGTGATTTTTTCCTAAATTGTGCATTTGTATATAGATAAAATTCTTACAGCTGCCACAGTTTTTCATTCCGAAAAAGCCTCAAAATGCTTTGCAATGAATCAGGTTCTATCTTGAATAGAGTAAATAAATAGTTCATTTTAGTAGAAACTCTATTGTCACTACATCAGCAATTCTCATTTAAAAAATGTGCATTACTTATTCAGCTATTTGAAAGATGGTATTAGAGAGGAGCTATTTTGTCTTTTTTTCCTTTATCTACAAGCCTTCATTTTTAAACTTCTAACATTTTGTATTTTTAAGATATCAATTACCATTTTAAAAGCTGCCAGTCTATCTTGAGTTTCTCAGCAAGTTTCTAGGCCAAAGAAAACACTAATCCTTTCAATTTATTGGGAATCAATGTTTAATCCTCTTTTTTGTTCTCATACTTATTACAAATCATAAAGAATTCTGAGTGTCAGTTTAAGAAGTGAAAGCCCTATGTAATATTCCTATTACTTATTGATCAGTTTAAATTAAAATTTTTAGTACTTTCTATTTGAAAAATAAACCAAAAAACTATGTTTCGCATAGAAATGCTTCCAAAACATAATAAAAAAGTGTGCTTATGGTAATGTTTCATACTATAGTTTAAAATCCATTAACTTTCATAATAGGCAAAATCAGCATTGGTTACCTTTACTAGGAATGAGGACCATGGAGAATATATATGCCGGTGGACGTTTAATACAAACTTTAATAGTGAAAGCATCTAAAATTATTTTATATATAACTTTTTAAAAACTTTAAATCTCCATAATCCTTTTAAAACTTGAGATAATCATTTTTTCATATGATTCAAATTCTCCCAAAAGTTCCAAATTAGTCTATTTTCTTATATTTCTATAAAATACTAAATTATCACCACATACATTCCTTAGGTCAATACATTTTATTTTAGAAGATTTTATATAGACATTCATTTTTATTTTACTTTTAATGTTTATTTATACACATGCATGTATTTTTATGATGATGCATACATTAGATCATATTATTCCTTTGTTTATTCTCTAAACAAATACTTATTAGTAACCAAACATATATCCAACATGGTTTAACATCAGAGGACAAAATGTACAAAAAGGCCATCCTCTTTAAACTCCATTCTAGAATGGAAAACAGACAATAACAAAAACCAAAAGGAAAAAATGTGAAGTATGTTTATGGTAATAAAAATGCTGTGGATAAAAATAAATCAGGGAAAGAGGAAAGATAGAGGGACACAAAAGTTATATAGACCAATGTAAGGATTTTGGCTTTTGCACTTATTCAGATGGGAGGCCTGGAGAGGAAATGAAGCAGAGATAATATTGTTTAATCAATATTTCATAATATTGACTCTATAAGTCTGGTAGCAGTGGAAAGAGGAAAAGTGTTTCATATAATGAATATATATTGATTATAGAATACGTAGAATATTTATTAATGATTAAATATGAAATCTAAAGAAAAAAGCAAAAGCAAGGATAAAATGATAGCATTGTCAACACTGTAGAGAAGATAGTAGTACAATTGCTGGGCCACATGGTAGTTCTATTTTTACGTGTTTGAGGAGCCTCCATACTGTTTGCCAGAGTGGCTGCACCAGTTTGCATCCATACCAGCAGTGCAAAAACGGTTCCCCTTTTTCTGCATCCTTGCCAACATCCGTTTTTGCCTCACTTGTTAATTTTAGGCA
The DNA here is from genome assembly GCF_006229205.1 of Suricata suricatta. Lineage (NCBI taxonomy): Eukaryota > Metazoa > Chordata > Mammalia > Carnivora > Herpestidae > Suricata > Suricata suricatta. The sequence goes on from NC_043707.1 coordinate 77,226,222, forward strand.
TTTCTGACAGATGTGAGGTAGTATTTTATTGTGGTTTTGGTTTTTATTTCCCTGATGATGAGTGATGGTGAGCATATTTTCATGTGTCTGTAGCCATCTGGATGTCTTCTTTGGAAAATTATCTATTCATGTCTTTTGCCTATTTCTTCACTGGATTATTTTTAATGGAATTATAACATCCTATGGAGTTGTACCAACATTTATTAATTTTTCTGATAATAAGCATACTAGGTTTCAGTGTGTTATCCTTTCAAATAATTCTTCTATAAAAAAATCATTTTATGTGTAATCATTTGTGTTCACATGTCCATAGCTGAAGATTGAATATCTTCCAATCCCTAGAATGGGATTGTGATTTAAGAAATAATTTTTATTTTAACATTGTTTAAGGACTGTTTTCCATCCTAAACCTGTAAAACCCACATTATACCAGCAATGATCTAATTATTTTTAGCCATTTAGATTAGCATAAAATGATATATAATTTACATTATTTTACATTTTCTTGATTACTGTCAAATTTGAACAATTACTTTAATTTTATGCCCTTTTGGGTTTGATCTTCAGTAAATTACCTACATGTCACTCAACATCATGTTCACTCTTCTATTGTATAATTTGTCTTTCTTTGGACAATATATAAGATAATTGCCTATATTAAATATACTAACATGTTGCCATTTGTGTTAAATCCTTCTTGTCAAGATGAATCATTTATTTCTTAACACTTAGAATTTTTACATATATATCTTTCTATAATCACTTAGATCTTCCTGCCTCAGGGAGGCAGGTCAGTCCACCTTTCAACTCCATTTGTGCTATCTCTACTAAGAAGACTAGACATACATGGTCATATACACCTTATGCCAAGACCTTCCTTATTCCTATATCCTTGGAACAATGTCTTTCTGTGTTTTCCCTCTTTTATGTTCCACTCAAGTGTCCCAGGGTTCCTCCTAGGCCTTCGCCCAGCACAAGGCGAAAAGAGCAGAAGTCTCACCAAATCTCCTAGTCAAGAAGAGCTCAAAGCATTTTTTGAATGCAGCTGATTGTGGTCCCCAAGAGCTGCTGTGACTCAGGGAAATACGGACTGACATTGAACCTGAAGAGTATATAGCTGAACTCAAGACATCTTATTTAGACAATCTCCTTACACATTCTGTTATCTAAAGTATGCGTTTGTTTGAGGCACACATAAAGATTTATTTCGAGAAATTTAATCTGTCACAGTCTTATTGTTATGTTCACAATCCCTATGTCTTAAGGAGAAAGGCCTGCCCAAAGTTTAATTTGTTAATGTGTTTTTCCAATTGGATAAGAGTTCTTGATTTGAAAGTGATTGAAAATACAATGTTATGTGATTTTTATGGGATTACCTGTTAGAACTCCTCAAATTAATGTGTCAGAAACTTAAACATTTGATGCACAGATGCCTTACAGAGTGTGATATCACTACAAGAATTTTCAGATTTTCTGTCTTGGCTTTTTGCTTCCCTTATTAATTCATTCAGTAAATATTCTGAATACCATCTTTATGCAAAAACCAAACCAAAACCAAACCAGAACAAAAAACTACTCTCAACTCTAGGTATACAGACTTGAATAAGGCAACTAAGGCCCCAGCCCTTTTGGGAGAGATACACATTTCAGATACACATAAATAAATATAACTGTAAAATAAAAGTATAAAAATGATTTAAATTGCTATAAACGTTAGTGATGTAAAGAGAGTCATTTGACAGAGATAACCTATCTTTAAAAAAAGTAAACATTTAAATTAGGAACTAAAGGATAATCTAAATGAAATGCAAGAATATTTGCAAATCATGATCACCTTTTACCTGAGAGCTAAATGCATATTTTTTTATCATTGGTTTTATACATTTTTACAATTATGCTGTTGACAATTATGTAGAGAAACAAATATATGAATATAGATATAGATATATATAATCTACATGCATACATATATATTCAATAATATATATACACATATTATTAGTATATGTACATACATATATATGTGTTGTTAAAATATGTTAATGCATAAATATTTATTGTCAAGATTGAATCAAATAATATAAATAAATATTAGATTAAGTGCTTAGAACAGTGTCTAGCACAGAGGAAGCACCATGTGGATTTTTTTTTGAGAGAGAGCTCAAGTGGGAGGGGGAGAGAGAGAGAGAGAGAGAGAGAGAGAGAGAGAATCTTAGGCAGCCTCCACATCCCACATGGTATGGGGTGCAGGTCTCAATCTAATGGATCAGGAGATCATGACCTGGACTGAAATCAAGAGTCAGATGCTTAACCAACTAAGCCACCCAGGTGCCCCTGGATGTATCAAATATAAACAGAAAAGTAATAATTTTTTATAGTTCACTATAAATAAAAGGTGAAAAATATAAGCAGTGCTAAAAATAGACCAAGAACTGCCTAAATACCTATGAAAAATTTAGGAAGCATTTATTCTCCTTTACAATACATTCATCTTATAGGAGTTTAAATGCATCATTCTAGTTCATTTACCTAATGTGCAAATATTGGATAGTTTTTATGCAATAATATTTAGTAGGTCAAATGGGTAAGTGAAAAGTGCTGTCCTATGCATATTTCTAGTCATTTTTTGAAGCATGATGCATACAAAGAAAAAAATGTATAAATCTTTAACATACAGCCTGATAAATATGCGAAGTCAACATATTTGTGGACCACTACCCTGGCAAGAAATACAACATTAACATAATTTCAGATGTCTGCCTCATGCTTCCTCTTACTCTTTATCTCCCAGTGGCTCCACTGTCTGGTTTCTATTACCATAGATCACCCTTATCTGCTTCTGAGCAGCGTGGGAGTGGAATCATCCAGTACCTGTTCTTTTGTGTCTACCTTCTGCTGCTTAGCGTTAGGTCCATGAGTTTCTCCATGTTGCATATAGAAAAAGCTTATTCATTTTTCATTGCATCGTAGTATTCCATTCTGTGAATGTGTAAGAATTTATCCATTCTTTTGTTAATGATTATTTGGGTTGTTTACAGTTTGGTGTAGGCTACTCTAATGATTCTACTATGAATATCTAAGAATATTCTTTTGGCTCGCATATGTAAACAATTTTGTTGCATATTTCTTGTCCAGAGGATTGTATATATTAAGTCTTAGTGAGTATTGCTAAATATTTTTCCAAAGTATATGCCTTGTTTGTTTTGTAAATTAAGTGCTGAGGATGTGTATATAATCATATAGAGGATGAGGACGATATTCTCTCTTTCCAAACAAGATTCAACTTCTTTTTTCCCTTAATGTGAATCAAAGCAAGTCGAGTGGGGAGTTATTGTTAAATGGATACAGAGTTTCAGTTTTACAAGATAAAAAGTGTTATGGAGATGAATGGAGGTGACAGTTGCACACCAGTATTGAGCTGCACACTTAAAAGTGGTTAAGATGGGAAATTTTATGTGATGTATATTTTACCACGATATATATAAACTTAAAAAAACAGGTCAGGTTGACTTGATCAAAGGAACAGAATAGTAGAATTGTAAGTCTTTTGAGGGGTTGTTTGTTTGTCCGGTTTGGTATTACTCCCAGAACATTACCTGTCAAGGGTTACAGTTAAAAGCCTGATGCTTTTAACAGCGCTTCTTTTTAAAATAACACCTGAATTCCAATTTCTCTTTCCTTCACTTTGGGAATCTTTAGAAAATCCTGGAAGGTTTGTTTGTTTCTTTGTTTGTTTGTTGTTCATTTATTCTCCTCAACAGTTACTTTCTGTTTTGTTTCTTTGCCTCAGGCTGCCATCCAGTTTAGGAATTCACAAAGAGGCTGCTAAAATCTGTGAACGTTCACTTTTTCCATAGCTTCTGTATTTCAAGTTGGGAAACAGAGATTTATCCAATTTGAAAAATGGTAGAGAGAGTTGGACTCACCTTTGTGTATTCCTCTTTTTAAGGATAATTTCCTCTCAGGTCCTGACTATCTTGGTTGTTCTCCAGTGCTCTCCAATTTTTAAAGAAAGGTTAACCAGTTTTAAAATAGCCCTTAAGAATGAGGCAAATCATTCTTGGATGAGAGACTCTTGAATACTGAAAACACACTGAGGGCTGTAGAGGGAAGGGGGAGGGGGAAGAGGGGTGATGGTCATGGAGGGGGCACTTGTGGGGAAGAGCACTGAGTGTTATATGGAAACCAACTTGGTAATAAACTATTTAATTAAATAAATAAATAAATAATAAAAAATAAAATAGCCCTTAGTAGAAGGGCTTATGTGATACAAACTATAATCAGAATTAAATATATTATTATAAACTGTAGTGGTAAACTTCAATGGCTCTTATCACTCTAATAATATAGTGTTTAAAACTAAAATTAACATTACTGACTATAACACTTCCATAAACATGGTTTCATTTAATTCTTGTATGAGTTGGATGGTGTGGAATTGTCTTCCTTGTTTTATGGAACAATAATGAAGGTTTATACAGACTAACTGAAGTGTCTAAATGATACAGTTTATTAATCGAGGGCTGGGATTCAATCTTACTTCACTCTCAAGATTCTCAGATGAGTCCTCCTTCTACTGAAGCCTACTGAAAAATTAAAATATCCAAAATTAAAATATCTTTATATGAATAACCTAATCCCCTTGGGTACCTCAAAATCAATAGGTATAAGACTGATCATCTTCCCTTAGTTCAAACTCCCCATCACAGAGCTGGGGCAGCTCTGACACATATCTTTTTCTTATTAATGGAAAGATGATGTTAAGGGTCACATTGCCTCTCATCCACCTCTCGTTCATCCTTGATATCAAATCATATTTTTGTTCTCTAACTAGATCTTTATCTTTCCCTATCAGAATGGAGACAACATGGAGTGACTGGTCACTAGATTTATTAGTGTTCACTAGTTTAAACATATAATGACTGGAGCTTTTCAGAGGACAAGAGGCACTGTTAATAATTATGACAGGATAAAAGAGAAGAGAACCAGATCTGTGTCAAGAAGACCCAAATGTCTGATCACTCAGTTGATCACTGATTTGGTTTAGATTATGATCCTAAAGTGGATTAATATTTGTCATTGCTAACTCCTGGTGGTTGCAAGTGTTGGCAATAAGAGAAGAATCATAATGCTTAAAATATTGAAACAGTATATTAAGATCCTCTTAGGTTTGGAACCTGGTTCCACAACATGATAGCTGTGAAACTTTGACTAAATGTTAACCTTCTTGTATTGGTTTGCTATTCCTGCTGACAAATTTGCCCAAAATTCCATGCCTTAAAACTACAGTCATCTATTGTTAATTCATGTATTTTCAGGCCAAGTAGAGTTCATCCGATTTAGACTGGCTTTAGCTGGAAATCCCCGTTTCAACCTGTAAGAGCTAACCATCTCTTTTTCCCACTGCAGATCTATCAGCTGGGGCAGCTCTGACACATTTCTTTTTCTTATTAATTGCGAACTAGCAGGCAAGCTAAGATGAGTACTTTATATTGCAATGACAGTGGTGCAGGAAGTCGAAACATGCCAGTCCTTATAAAGCCTAGACCAAAATTTCACACATTCTATTTTCCAAAACAAGTCACCCACAAAGAATATATATGTATATACACATATATATACTCCCCCACTTTGTTCAAAGAAACTACCACAAGACAAAGTTCATGCATGCAGAAAGCTTTAAGGGACTGGAGATAATGAGACAATTTACCATTCAGTCTGAGACTCAGTTTCTTCACTTATAAAATGAGGATAATAGTAGACCCTTGAAGGCAATATGTGATATATTATATAATATAGCCCTTTGAGGCTACTTGGCTACTATTTGTTAAAGTGTTTGAGATAATGTCCATACAGCATCTAGTTCATAGTAGATATTTGATCCCTGGAAGCTAATACTCTAGTTTTATTGCTATTATTATTATTATTATTATTAATTATTATAATTATTAAGAGAGCAATATGTGATGATAAGGGTCATTTAGGGAAAATAATATCAACAATTACTTTTGAGTATCTTTCTTTGTCTTTCTCATGGTATTAGTAGAGATCAAGGGAAAAGTATGCTTTAAGCTCAATGCTCTTCACCAAAAGAGTTCCAGCATTTCTTGTCATAGTCAGCATTTTTTTGTGACTAAAATTTCATGGAACATAAAGTCAAATGCATTTTTAGATATTTGTTTCTCTGTTAATTTACTTTTGATGAAACAGGTAAAAATTATCTAAAATGTAATTATAGCAACACCAAAAACTCAGAGTGAGAGCACTTAAGTAATCCAACAGAAAAAAAAAAGTATAATGTGCTACGGTGCTGGTAGATGCAAAGAGGACTTATTTCTCCCTTTACAGTCATTACTTTGGTTTTGTTACATATAAAACAGAGATATCCCTATTGCTTTTGTCTTCTCAATATATACTGTAAGTGGATTATGACCTTTTAAAAATTAACTTTATTTGGTACTTGAAACAATGTTATTAAAACCACACTACAAGAAGTAACAAATACATATCTTTTCAATATACTATGAATCATAGGACCTCAGAAGCAATGAGATTGAGTGTTGATTTATTAAGATGATTTACCAATCTGTAGTGCCAAGTAATATTGTACCAATAATTAATTAGGGAAAATATTTTATCCTAATCTGCTAATATGCTAATACTTCTACCATATTGATGTACTCAAGTAAAGAAAAAATGTGGTGAGAATTTCATCACTTTTCATTGATGAACCTCAAAAATGGTAGCTATGATTCCAAATGCCAGTTCCAATTGGTCTGAACATGAGGCTCCAGTTAAATATATGGTTCTAGGGTAATAGAGAAGTTTCTACATCCTCTCTTCTATGTTCTGGAGTCATTGCTCTTTATTATTTTTTAAATTTATTTTATTTTTTTAATAGTTTATTGTCAAATTGGTTTCCATATAACACCCAGTGCTCTTTCCCACAAGTGCCCTCCTCCATTACCACCACCTCCTTTCCCCATCCCCCTCCTCCTTCAATCCTCAGTTCATTTTCAGTATTCAATAGTCTCTCAGGTTTTGCGTCCCTCTCTCTCCCCAACTCTCTTTATCCCTCCTTGGTCTTCTGATAGGTTTCTCCTGTTTTCCTGTTAGACCTATGAGTGCAAACATATGATATCTGTCCTTTTCTGCATGACTTATTTCGCTTAGCATGACACCCTCGAGGTCCATCCACTTTGCTACAAATGGCCATATGTCATTCCCTCTCATTGCCATGTAGTACTCCATTGTGTATATATACCACATCTTCTTGATCCACTCATCAGGTGATGGACATTTAGGTTCTTTCCATGATTTGGCTATTGTTGACTGTGCTGTTATGAAGACTACCTATGGTGCCTGAGTGGTTCAGTTGGTTAAGTGTCTGTCATTTGATTCAGGCTCAGGTCATGATCTCATGGTTTGTGAGATTAAGCCCTGCGATGGGGTCTGTGCTGACAATGTGGAGCCTGCTTGGGATTCTCTCTCTCCCTTTCTCTCTCTCTGCCTCTCTTCTCCCTGAGCATGCTTGCTCGCTCTCCCCACCAAACTAAATAAATAAAAATTTTAAAAATATAAATAATAATACTACCTTGTTTAAGATTTCTAAGACTGGACTAAAATACTTAATTCATTTATTTAAGAATGTTTATCGAGCCTCTCCATATGTAAGTATTACTTTTGGTGCTAGAATAGTACAATAAATAAGGGGCTAGGGAAAGACTAAGTTCTGTCCATTCCTATGAGAACAAATACATGTAAAGTAAAATAGCATACCTAATTCATGAGATGGTGATAAGGTCAATGGAGAAAAGTAATGCAGGCTAGAGTATTTAAAGAGTCCATCTTGGTGGTGGTTTGCATGGTCCAAGAGGGTGGGCTTCTCTGAATAGATGGCCTTTGAATGAAAACTTCAAGAAGATTAAAAAAAAAAAAAGCACAGTCATACAGATACGTGGGACAGAAGTGCTACAGGCAGAATTAACCCAAAATGCACTGGCCCTGAGGCCAGAGCTTACATGCTGTGATGACAGCAAATCAAGGAAATCTCCACAAGCCTATAAAGACAAGTAGGCAGAAAAAGTGTGGTGGGTGATGGTGGTGGTGGTGGGTATGGTGATGGTAGTGGTGGTATGGATTATTAAGGGCCTTGGAGGCCACTATAGTGTTTTATGCTGAGTGGGATAGAAAGCCATTGGAGGGCTTTAAGAAGAGGAAGAGCATGATAGGACTTCATTTCCAAAAGATGATTCTGGATTTTGTCTTAATAGTAGATTCTAAAGGGACAAGAATGTCAACAAGAACAGTGGCTAGTAGCTAGCATGATGAATTGAGGTGACCAAAGATCACTGCCCGAGGAGGGTGGTAGTAGTGGAGGTGATGAGAAGTGGTCAAGTACTGAATATATTTTTAAGTAGATTGAATAAGAATTTCTCATACATTAGGTGGAAGGTATAGAAGAGAGAAGTGTGAAATGAAGGGTTTGATGGCTTCTGCTACTGGAAGGATGAGATACATATTTCCTGACACGAGACTATATAGAGAAGCTGAATTTAGAGAAATTATCAAGTTAACTTTGAAATGTCATTAAGATATGTAGATGGATGTGTCAAGTGCATACCTCAATATCCTGGAATCTGGAGGAGAGATCTAAATGATTATAAAAATGTAGGAATTGTCAGTAGGAGCTAGTTCTTTACTCACCCCAGAAGAGTGAGTGCAGATGAGAGAAGTGGTCCAGAAACTGAACTAAGAGCACTCCAGTATTTAAAGATGAAGAGAAAGGAACTAGCAATGATGCTTGCAGAAATAAGAGAGGTTGAAGACATCAAGTGAGTCCACCTTTTGAAAGCCAAAAGAAGGCATCTCATATGTCAAATACTGCTGATAGAACAGGTAAAATGAGAGCCAAAAATTTCCAATTAGTTTTTAACACATGATTACTGGTAAAATTAATAACAAGATTTTCAATTGGAGTTGCATAGATAAAGCCTAATTAGAGAAGGTTTATGAGAGATCAGAAAGATAATGCCTAAACACAGAATATAGACACCTACTACATTTTCATCAGTTCTAAGATACATATGATTTCATATTTTAAACCTCTGAATTTAGGGCATATATTAAAATTAATAGCATTTTATGCTTATTAATAGCTATGCAGCTATTCTGATCCAGTTGTCACTGCCTGTTTATTCATTCATAAGCTTTGTCACAGTTGTTTACACTTCCAGACTGCTACATAAATAGAAACTAAAAGGCTCTTTCAGTATACATAAAATAAAATTCTAAGTGATATGAAAGCTTTGATCATAGCTTCATTAGCATTTTTACTTTCTTAGCCTAACTGCAAGCTATAATCAATGTGACTCAAGTACAATAAATATGGTTATCATGCAGTTGAGCCATAAGAGGAAAAAAGGAGACAGAGGTCAAGAGCAGGTTTGCTTCTGGGATTTTAAGTATTTAAGATGGTCAAAATTAGGAGGTGTTTGCATGCTGATGGGAATAAGCTAACAGAAAGTAAAAATTGAGTGCAGCATGATAGACTGCAAGTATGTCTTCTCCATACTTCTGAACATGAAAGTATGTTTCCATTGAGCTTCTCTCTCAATTATGTTTTGCTGAAATCATTTAATATTTCCATTCTATGTTCACAAGATACAGGTTGCTCTAAAATCCTTTCCACCTTACACATATAAAGATCAAGCCTAATGAGAACTATATGCTCATGTTTCCAAAAAGTATCAACCATTGCTAGTAAACAGTAACTTATAATACTTCTATACAACTCCTTATATCTAAACCCATTCAATATCTTATATAATTGTTTAAATAAACAAGTAATTTAAAATATAAAGGGACTTAAAAAGGGAATGCTTCTATTCCGTTTTAACTGACTTAAAAGTTATCTCTAATTTGAATGCTGATTTTATATACATGCATTTATTTTACCTGAAATCTCTGTATTTTATATCCAATGCACAAGTAATAAGGTCTTTTTCCTACTTACAAATGGGCTTACATTAACCATAAAAATGATAATAAAAATCTTTCTAGAGAAATTAGTATTACAATTATGATAAGTGGTATATATTGCCCCAGCCGGCTGGTCGGTCAACGCAGGTTCCTGAGGGAGGGAGGGAGAATGGGGTAGGGCAGGAAGCACAGAGAATGGAGGCAAGACAAAGTCTCTGAGCAAGCCTCATTTATTGAAAAAACACACACACCTTATAAAAGGTTCAAGGCTGGGAAGCAAGGCAGCTGACCTAGGTCAGTTGCTAGGAAACAGGGTCAAGTGATAAAGGGTAGGGTAAAGGAGGAACCAAACTGAAGTTTTAGCACAGCGCCTGAGGGGCCAGCTGAGCTGGAAGTGATTAACACGGCCTTGCCTGCAGGCAGCTGATCTTTGCTCTTCTGGCAGCTCCTGACAATATGTAAGTTCCTATATGCTAAAAACCTGCACAAGAAGTACAATAAAATAACTCATTATTAATAATGAGATTGAAATACACATAGAGTATATTTCTTTGGAATAACTATGGTATATATGCAGTGGCTAGGTTTATGATAGCTCAAATGTCTATGTAGTTCTTGATTTATTAACTTATGGTTCCTTTGCAGTGATCCAACTACTATATTTATTTTCCTATTTCAATTGCAGGATAATCAAATATTTTGGGAAATTCTCATAGGTGTTTAAAAAAGTGTTCCATATTTTGTAATTAAGAAATCATAATACGGCTGATTGTGAAAAAACAACGGTCATGATTGTAAAAGCTAGGTATGGCATAATGTATAATTGATAATTCATGCATATATAAGATTAAAAATCGGTATAAATTCATATACACATTTGATCTAATAAGTGTCTATCTTATCCTGTGTATCTTATCACATTAGATATTTTATGAGTGCATGTTGCTGTACTCATTCTGTGCAAAATGAATTTAAGAAAATATCTTGTTACTGACCAGGGGCCTATTATCTTATCCCAAACATGTCTAGAAGACCACAAGTTCTTAGGATATTAATTTTAAATGTATACTGAATACATATCTATTCATATAAATTAACATATATACACATTGCATTTGTTTTTAATTCTCAGTTTCTTAAAAATTAATTTCATTGTTGCTTCATGTGCACATTAACCATGACACATCTAAAAGTTATCACTAATGGGGCACTTGGGTGGCTCAGTTGATTAAGCATCAGACTTGATTTTGGCTCTCATGATCTCATTATTCACGGATTTGAGCCCAGCTTCAGGCTTCCTGCTGACAATGTGCAATGTGGTTGGGGATTCTCTCTCTCCCACCCCCTCTCTGTTCCTCCCCCACTTGTGAGCTCTCTCTCTCTCTCTCAAAATAAATAAGTAAACTTAAAATTACTTTAAAAATGATTGCTAATTGACTACATTAAATTCTAGTAGAAAAGTATATTTTAAACAGAATTACTGAGATATATTATGAACAATTTAGTAATCTATTTTCTGCATTTCTAATGTGAACTATTATGACTTTGCATAGTGGGAAAAAAAGTATAGTTTTAGATTCCCAAATAATTAAAGGTCTTAAATAAGCTACGTATGAAGTGCTCTTATTTGAATTTGAATATTCATTCTATAATATCTGGACAAACTGTACAGTATTATTTGACAAACTTATAGGAGCAAATTTTTAATATAGCAACAAAAATGAATGGTAATGTTCTGCAATATGAAAGCATGTGCCTACTAGAATCAACATTGTAAAAAAGAAACACTTCATTTAAAACTTCTTGAAACTCAGTGGTTTGCTACATAACTCATGCTGCGACAGGGTAACTAGCTATAATCACTTTCCTTCATTTCCATCAGCTTGATATTGCATCCACTTTGTGTTTGCTTGTTTGGTTTTTGCTTTGTGGTTAGGCAGGCTTTGGAATCCACGGTTGAGATTAGAAAAATCTTTGATTTTGTGTACTTCACGAGGTACTCAGATGGTTATGTGCAAAGGAAATTTCGCCCAAATAATTTAGGCATCTTTGTGCTGGATCTGACTATGATAACACTTTACACTGTGCGTGTGTGTGTGTGTGTGTGTGTGTGTGTGTGTGTGTGCAAGTGCATCGTGGAGGGCACGCATGTGTGCATGTGTATGTGTCTGTCTCCTGCCTGTCTCACTCAGCATCCTCCTTGGAAAGAAGACTTTTTTGAAGCCCCAACCTTGTTTTCACTTAGGCCCATTGTGTTACTTTTGCCCTAAAACTATCCAGGGCCTCTTTTGGACTCCAGCAAATAGGGAAATTCAAAGTCAATATTTAATTAGAGTCGCCGATTACTGAGCATCAAACATACCAGTTTACGTATTTTATTCCCAGTTCTTAAAATAATCCTGAAAGCTAGGTACATTTTTCTCCCTTATTATAGATGTTGCAATTGAGGCAAGCAGCCAAAATCATAGAGCTGGCATTTGCCATATTTGGACTACAAATTCAATTCTACTTGATTCTGAACATTATTCAGTATCCAATGCTAGCTTGGTGGGTAATAGAAGAAGTTAGTTTCTACACAATAATTAGCAGCTAATAGTCACAAAATGAGTCTCCCAGATCATACTACTACTTTTCCTTTAGGGCCACCAATTGTCTAAGCAGAGAATATGACCATGGCCTACAATATAAAGCTGAATAAAGAAAATTATTTAAATTATGTGAACTGAAAGTCTGCTGATTTATGAATAGATATAAAAATACCAATCAGACATATTTACACATATCTATAAATGCAACAGCTACCAGAAACTATGTACATGAAATCCAAATACTGGATCAAATAAGAGTTAGTAGGGGTTTTGGTTTGTTTGATTATTTGTGTGGTTGGTGTTGATTTTTTTCTTAAGTGAAGAATGGAGAGGATACCCTTTAAAGGAGACCTACACTGCTTGACACAAATAAAATCATAATGAGATAGAATAATCACTGATCTTCAAAGCACAGCTATGGCTCATTTACTGGGATATGTGGTTTGTTTTGTTTTGTTTTGTTTTGTTTTTGTTTCTATAAAGTTGTGCTTCAATTTCTTTTCATAAACACAGATATTTTACTTTTAAGTCCTTTGAAATAATATTTAAGAGACTATACAAAATATCATAATGATTGACTTCTAATAGTACAATGCTCTGAATTATGTTTAATATTTTTTGTACCTTTGAACAATCAGCTGAGTTTTTTCTATGACTCAAGAGCAATGCAGCCATCATTCATCAGGAGTAAGATAAATTGATCAAGGTGTTTTTGCTATTACTTTCCAGGTTAAAATAAATTTCAGGTTACAATGTTCTAAACTCTAACCTAGATATAAACAAGCAGTGCGCATTCTATCACAGATTTCATCACTCAAACTGAGCCAATATGGTTAGTATAATAAGTTCTACTAAATGTGCAGAACTTGGAATATAAAATTCTTACCTGTCTTAAGGTATATTGTTTTATCGACTTCCCTCATCTAGTAATACAAGTGAAAACTCCAATTACACATTCAAAATCATTAAAACATACAATATAACAAAAGAAAAAGGTTTTTGTTCTGATGTCCATTTAAAACATCCAGAATATTTCAGATGATTTGAAGATATCCACAGTTGACTTTATTGTGACTGACAGTTCAATTCAAGTAAATGGAGTTCCCTGGGGAACAATGGAGAGTGGTAGCATTGGTGTACCTTTCTACCTCCCTAAAAAATTCACCACTTCTAAAATTATATACTCCATTTCCATGTAAAGCTAAAATACGTTCCTATACAACAAGCTCAAACATGTGAGTTTTATTATTTCACTTCTTAAAAAACTGAAATCTCTGGTTAAGATTTCTTTAGTGACATTTTTAACATTGAATAAATCCAATCCCTAGTCTCCAGAGCATTGTATGTCTTGTATTCTGAAGTAGTGCCATATAAACAAATTGTTTTTCTAATCCTTTTATGTTTTTTAAAGTATATGAAAAGTTTAACCTAATTTGTACAATATCATCAAATTTTTATTTCCTAACTCTTATTTTATTTGCAAGCAAAACTCGATTTCCAAAGATATGGATTGTTACTTATATAACTGGATTATGGACTACAAATCAATCCATTTGATATTATTACAGTTAACGTTTCAGAAAATTGTGTCACCAATGGCACAATGCATTAGTCTTGTTTTATTCTTTTTAATAATTCAGTTTTTGTTTTAATATATTTTTATTTTGAAGTAATTTTTCTAAGTAGAAGGAAATGACATGGTGCATTGTAATGTAACAAATCATACAAAAGAATTTATCTACTTGACTCATTTATTTTTCCTGTCTAGCATTAGTTTTTATAATGTCAATATTCATATCCCCTCCAAAAGATGAAGACTCATTAGAAGAACTGTTTTATTTTATTTTCATACAAAGTTCAGAAATAATTCTTAAAGAAAGATTAAGAATAATAAATTTGATTATGAATTGTAATTTCTTATTAAGTACTTCCATATACATTATCCCATGAAAACAACTCTAAAGTGTAAGTAATGACATTACTATTTTATGGATTATGAAAGGAAGTCTCACAGACTTGCTTAAGCCAACACCTTGCATGTAGCTGATCTGAGGTCCAAACACATTCATCTGAAGAGCAGAATAATATTTCTTCCACTGGATTAACCAACTAAGAGCCAGCATTTTTTATGCACCTATGTTTGCTTAGGTTTCAGTCAAACCTCTTCATCTCTCTCACTCTCTCCCTAACTCCCCACCCTGCCATTGCTCTCTCACTCTCTCTTTCACATGTGCATGTACACACACAGGTATACCGTTTTGCAGATGAGAAATTAGGCTACAGAGAGATTAATTAGCTAACTTGTTGCTGTAACTAATTATCTAGTAAGTGGCAAAACTAAAATCAAAGTCTAAAGCATATTATTTCAAGTTGAGGCTGTGTAGGTAAAAAAATGCCTGAATCTTATCTTTGATTTACCATATTCTTATTTAGTGTTCTGAAGATGACAGTCAATGTTTCAAAATCTAATTGTCTCTTTTTTTGCAATTATATTGAATCTCCCTTTCTAGTATATTGATTTTAACTTATTATATTGATTCTTTCCCATATTTTAAATTTAAATTTCATTAATTTCTACCCATCTCTTTATTAGTTCTTGTCTATCTCAACCTTCAGTTTTTTTTAATGTTTTATTTATTTTTGATAGAGAGAGAGAGAGAGAGATAGCATGAGCAGGGCAGGGTCAGAGAGAGAGGGAGACACAGAATCTGAAGACAGGCTCCAGGCTCTGAGCTGTCAGCACAGAGCCCCACTCAGGGCTCGAACCCACATACCGGGAGATCATGACCTGAGCCGAGGCCGGACGCGTGACCGACTGGGCCACCAGGTGCCCCTCAACCTTTAGGTTTAATCAGGCAGTTATTGTCTACTATAATTGATAAATAGCAAAACTGAATTTAGATATTCTTGTGTTTTCTTATATTAAGAGTGTTTCCTAATCACAAGGAACATTCTCCAAGATAGATCACACGTTAGGTCATAAGACAAGTCTTAATAAATGTACATAGGGGTGCCTGGGTGGCTCAGTCGGTTAAGCTTCCGGCTTCGGCTTGAGTCATGATCTCATGGTTCCTGGGTTCAAGCCCCATGTCGGACTCTGTGCTGACAGCTAGCTCAGAGCCTGGAGTCTGCTTCAGATTCTGTCTCTGTCTCTCTCTGTCTCTCTCTCTCTCTCTCTCTGACCTTCCCCTGCTCATGATGTCTCTCTCTGTCTCTCAAAACTAAAAATAAAAAATAAAAAAAATAAATGTAAATAAAGATTGAAAACGTATCAAGTATCTTCCCAACCAAATTGGAGTGAAACTAGAATTCAATGGCTAAGGAAAAGTGGAAAATTTGCAAATATGTGGAAATTAAGCAACACACACTTGAATAATGATAAAGTCAAAGAGAAACTCAAAAAGGAAATTAGAAAGTATCTTGAGTCAGATGAAAGTGAAAACAGAATATGCCAAAATATATGAGATACAGAAAAAATGGGACAGAGGAAAGTTTACAGTAGGAAGTATTTATAAGAAAGATCTTAAATCAGCAAACTTTACACCTCAAGGAACTAGAACAACATAAGCCCATTATAGAAGTGCAAGAAGAAGGAAAGCAGTATTAAAATTAGAGCAGAAATAAATGAAATAGATAACAGAAAATATCAATAAAACTAAGATTTGGTTTATTGACTAGATAAATGAAATTGACAAACCCTTAGGTAGCCTAAGCAAAAAGGAGACAAGACTCAAATAAAAAAAGTCAGAACAAGTGAGGGGAAAGATTATATCTATGTCCCAGAAATAAAAAGAATCCTAAAGACTACTATGAGCAATTATATGCCAACAAATTGAATCATCTAGAAGAAATATATAAATTACTAGGAACAAGAAACTCACAGAGCTTGAATCATGAACATAAGCAACCTGAACAAATATATAATTAATTGCAAACAGGAAATACATATTATTTGTTATGTATGTTATTGTTTATATGTGATAAATGATATTTTATACATTATTTCCCCCTAAGTTAGAAAAATGGATATTTATATATATATTCATATATTTACATATTCATATATACGCAAAACTTAAAATTTTTAAAATTTTTATTCTATTTTTATTATTATGACAATTGTCCCTGTTAAAGTTATAATGGATTCGTCTGAAATCTTGTTTCAGAACTCTTCTCTTAATACAGCTACCCTTTTTGTTCTTTCCTAATAACTTCTGGAACTTTGCTGGTAACTTCTAGCCTTTGTCTTTTAGCTCACCAGGCTTTTCTTTTATAGTGTAGCAGATGGGTTATCTTTACCAGTTCTTCACTCCCTCCCTATAACTGGGTTATACATCCACGTCCTTTGTCAAGGGGCTTTGCAGTGCCTGCCTCTACAATAGGCAAGAATTATAACATACTCATACCAGCTTTAGTTTAACATAGAAATCGTCTTTAGCTAAAGGAGTGTGAGTGGATGTGAAATAAGCAAAGTTGTATTGAACTTGCTTGCTTTGATTTGTTCTTTTGTAATTCTACCAACTACCTTGAGACTAGTCTAGAATTAGCTGACACAGGTGTGAGAAAAATAAAATGTAATTGCTTTTAGCCTTTGAAATTCTGAGATTTTTTTAAAGTATAATACTTGACGATAAGTAACACCAATCCAGATATTTTATAATTACATTCTTTTATGAAGTATTTAACACATATAAAAATGTATATGTTGTAAAACAAAACAAGATGGCCACTATCAGTGAACTCACCACCCAATTTAAGAAATAATTCATTTCCAAAGCCACTGAAACTCCTTATTTACTCATGCCTAATAACTTGTTTCTCCTCTATTCTGGATTTTGTGTGAATGGCATTTTATATATATATATATATACATATATATGAATGTATAAACAATGTATATTATATATGGATATGTCTTTACACAATTTTTAGATTTACCATATTACTGAGTACATTTCTTATATACCACATTTCTGTGAGTACATTTATCCAGAGACTTAGGGTCAATTGCTTTTTTTGACAGTAGTTGTATTAGTTGCTAAATGTAGTTCTAAAAGCCATCAATTTCCCGTCTATTGTCTGTATTGAAATTTGGAAGAGAAAACTAATTCACTAGCCTCAACATGCCTAGAATAAGTAGCCAAAAAGAAACTTTTTTTGTATAAAAGACTCCTTAAAGTGTTGTTCTTTTGATATCAAGACTTAGGATTTTAAAGGCCTAACTGATTATAATTACAGACATTTGTTTCATTACACTCATGAATGATGAATGATTAAAAAGGCAGTCTATTGAATTCATATATTTCTAATCTATTTTTAAATTAGAAACTCAGAGGCAGTAATTTAGAATAACAAAGCAAAGATTGTTTTATGGTCCCAGACTTCTCCTTTATTTAATTAAAATTGCTTTAAAAATAATTATTGGGAATAAAGTGCTTTGTTTAACAGGATATTAGAGCATAACACCTTACTGAGTATGCTTTTGAAAGAAGTAATGCTATTTTGCACAAAATTATAGGGAGAGATTCGCATATAGGATACACATTTCCAAATATGATGTATACAGTGTTTTTCTTTCTTCTATGCTAATGTCAACATACAGTTTGATTTTAGGATTTGGTAGGTGGGACATGTCAACTTGAAATCAAAATTAAATTTGTTTTGTGACAAAGCTTTCTTTCTTTTTCTTTTTAAGTTTAAAAATCATCACATCATATCACCAAATCAATGTTGTCATGTTCTCTTTTAATTACAACATATAGTATATGTGTAGTCACAACATACCCCATGAATGTGATACATTATATATACATATACATATTTTGCAAAGAGACATGTTTTAACTGCAACACGTAACATCTTAGAACATATATCCCAAATGATGATGGTTCTTATCGTATTTGCACCAAGATAGAAATGTTCACCTGATTAAGAGCAGCTCAGTGTTTTCTGCAAGTTTCAGAATGCCTCTTTGCCCTAATTACTGGTGGCACTTTAGTGTATGTCCTCTCTGGCTTAACATCAGCCTAGAGAAGATGGTAATGAACACAGTTTAAACCATGAACTTGCAAATATCTTTTGAAAGGGACTAAAGATTCATCATTGCTTGTTACTTTATTTGGATCTTCTTTGGGGTTTCATATCAGGTAGTACTATAAGACACAGAGATGTGCAAAAATATTTATTACCTTATTAAAGTAAACTGTCTTCCCTGCCGGTGGATGATATTTTATAGAAAAAATACAAAATCCTATAAACTTCACGGCTGGAGTCCCTCCACTTTTTAGCTGACAACACGGCCACCATTACTTTTATTCTAATTTTAAGGACAGTAGTAGCAGCACCTCAATTAACCAATTAATCAAAATAATATTCAAGTTTCTGCACATCTAGTTCGTAAAAGCTCCCTCTATTGCACATTATTTCAAATGAATGCCACCTCCTGCTAGGGTGGGTGTTCAGCTGTCCTAGAAAAGCACAGTAGTGAGCTCTTTTCATTGCAATGAAAAAAGTTAACAACACTGACACTTAAGTGACCATAATTAGTCCATTGAGATGGATGTGGGAACTTTGTACCTCTTCCAGTGTCACTGTCACAGGCTGACGACACCCTCTAAATTGCAGTAGTTCATTGGTTCATTTTCCAAATGGTTTTCTCACTTAGAATACCTAGAAGTCCAATTTTTTTTTAAATAAAGGTCTTGGATACTTTAGAAAACAGCCTTAATCGAAAAAGTCTAAAGGGAGACCTTATACCTTTCAAATTGCAGTGAGTTTTCTCACTGTTTGTAGGACAAAGACGTATCAAATGACCATATATAAAAACCAAATCCTTGTAATTGATAACATTAAGTATTTAGTAGAGCAAATGTGAAAGTTTAGAGATTAATTTTCCACGAGTACAAGTAAAAAACATAAAAGAGTAATAAGACAAGTTCTGCCTTATTCAAACCAGTTCTTTCAAAGGTTTGACACGATTTCTAAAACTAAGCTTATATTAATAATTGGACATACAGTAGGATTGAGGTTACAGATTATGCGACAACTAGCAAGCCAATTTTATTTGAAAGCTGTTGTATCGCAGGAGAGAAATATATGCTGGTGTGCAACTGTTTTTTATATGAATACTACCATAGTCTATTTTTTAAATGCAAAAAGTATTTTAAAAATACTTTAGATAAATTTCCCTTAAAAGTTAGGGAATTCAAAGTAAACTATTGGTGCCTATGCCTAATATTCATAAGCAAATTCTCGTGAATGCATAGGAAAGCAGGAGGCAGGAAGGATAGAGAATTGCACAGTAATAAGTACAAAAGAAGTAAAATGTTGACTAATATGAGGACATTACTCAACGGTTCACTTCCTCCTTTGAACCAGCATAGAAACACCACAGCTATTTAGAAATCAGAAGAGTTGCCTATAAAGCGAAGAAATAGCCAACCCTTGATTTTCCAAAGCAGTGATATTATATATAAGGACTCCGCCTGTTATGAAAGGCACCCAAAAGTTGTGGATAAATTCAAGAACATAATATCATACTGAGACTTTCAGAATTGGTTGCTTCATATCACGAGGAAACTTTAGTATGCAGCTAATTTGAGAGATCCTGAGACACAAGCAATGTTATCAGAGACCTCTTTCTCCATCTCTCAGTTCTGCTTATTTCTGAATGTAATCTTGTCTACAGTACATTTCCACCTCCTGAAAAAGATAACCTCCATCACTCTCAAATTAGTGACCTCAACAACAATGCATGCTGTTACCTCAGGAACCTCAAAAGAAAGAGAGAATAGTTCCACTATTCCTAGCATTGACCCAGCTTTTGTGGTGTGGCTATTCCAAGAGCTAGTTAGACTAGCTAGTTACAAGGGTCACTGTGAAAATTCCTCACAAAATACATACTATGAATTCCATTGTGGAAAATAAAAAGACTCTGTTACCAGAAAAATGATGAAAGAGGTGTTGACCTCAGTTAATACAGAAATCAAATAAACATAGAAAGAGAGGGATTCTGGACAGTAAAAATACATGAGGTTTCTACTGATCTTATACAGATAGACTTTTAGGTGTTTTGTGGACATCAAAAAATTTCAGAAATAAGAGACGTCATTAAACGTTCACTGAAATGAAAAGTGAACATATCAAACTACCTTCATTTACATTTTTGATAGGATGTCCAGATCGGTAAGTGAAAAGACTTTAGAGATACACCGCACTTAAAATATCCTGAAGTTAATTATTGAATAACATGATGAAATTTGTACTTAATTATTTTACTCATGGTAATTTATTAAACTTACCAGAAAAATGTCTTTAAGGGGTCAACATTAATGTGAAAGAAAGTGTTTAAGGTTCTGTTCTTGATCCTAATTCAAATTCTTTTTTCATCATTTTAGATCAGAACATGGAAAATAGGTTAGTCTTATGTGTGGATTATAGAAAGTTTTGGGGGAAATGATATATATTGTATCTAATATATCAAAAATATCTCAACATAATAGATTAATAAAAGAAACCTGATGAGATAAAAGTTAATTTAATTCTTAATGTTAAAAAAAAAAAGCTTAGCAGTAAACAAAGAGGATTATTGGGACTCTTTATCCAAAGACTAAGGGATGTTAACCTCACATAACCTCAACACACATTAGCAGTGTTACATTTCCACTAAAATGAGTTAAACTTATTGAATATATTAATAAAATTACATTTTCTAATAATGATTGGTGGGACTGTCATAATCTGAGAGATGTACTGATAAATTTGAGTATGTCCAAGGTGAAATAATTAACACAAAAATTGATGTGGCAATATCTATATTAGAGGGAAGAACACTTAACAGAAAAGTAAAACTATTTTAAATACCTGAAGGACTTTCATATAATTTTCATTCAGACTTACTCTTTGCACTTCCAAAATTATAACCAGAACTTGGGTTATAGAAGTCTGGGATCCACAATAAAGAACATTTTCCCCCAAATAGTGTATCTTTATTTTGTTTTTGAAATTATATATTTTTAAATAGGTTTATTAATTATTGAATTTTATACCATAATATGATTCAATATGATTCAATAATGACATCTTCTGGTGTCACTACAAGACAAATCCACACAAAAAGTATATGGTTAGCCTAGATAACTTTGAATCCCAGTTCAAAATATTAAGGCTTTGGATTTCTATAAAATTATTCATGGCTGAGGAAGCAGGATATTGGAAGTATCTGGTTGAAAGAGTAGTTTTCAAGACAGGTCACAGAGAACTGGCCTGTCTAGCTGGCAGTAAGAATTTGTGATCATTCCACAAAGAAATATAGACCTAAAGGCTGAAAAGCTGAGACTCTTTGGAGGTTTATGAGATAAGAAGAAAAAAAAACCTCTCTCTCTAGAAATTGTTTTAGGAAATTCCACTATGCAGATAGTCTTAAAAAAAGCAGCTATGAAGGGCAATAAAATAGAAATTAACAGTCTGAATTAAGGTTAATAGCAATTTCCTTACTATCCAACCTAAAACAGTCAGTTCCTGTATGCTCAGTTTCAATGATTCCCCCCATTTCCTAATAGAAGTAGTCACTATTCTTCATTATATATGTAATTTCTCCTTAGTTTTACATATAGTTTTACCAACAAGTCTGTGTGTGTTTGCTTTGCATGCTTTGACATCTATACAGATTCATTTTTGTATTTCTATATTATACATATATTTTATATTCTCTTCTGCTACTTGCTGTGCTAGCTTAGAGATTAATCCATGTTGTTGTATAGCTTTAGTTCTTACACTCTCACTATAGCACTGTATTCCAATGTATTTTATGTACTCGCTCTTCTGGTAGAAATGTGTTTGTTTCCCATTTTGTGTCTGACTCTATTTGCACAAATACAAGTGTATTTTTATAGTCTCGGTTCTCAAAGTGTGTTATCCTGCCTAACCAGCAACATCATCTGGGAACTAGTTAGATATTCAAATTCTGTATCCCCACTACATACTGCAAAATTAGAATTCTGGGGGAAGTGGGTCCCAGCGGTCTTTAAGCAATCTGTGTGGGTGAAACTGATGCACGCTCAATTGCAAAAACCACTGGTATAGACTATATTGGAAAGAAAATGAATTATTGGATCATACATTGTAAATCTTCAAGCTTATCAGATAATCTTGCATAGTTTTCTAAAATGCTTACACCAATTTCCAGTTTTGCCAACACTTAAATGAGCTCCCATTGTTTCAATTCTTCAAGCACCTGGAATTGTCTGATGTTTCAAAAAATTTTGCCAATGTAGTAAGTGTGAAATGTTGTCCCATTGTGAATTTAATTTGCTTTCCCATAATTTAAATGGTAGTTGTGCATATTTTTCTAATTTTATAAGACATCTGTACTTCCTCTTCTATGAACTTCTTACAAAATTTTCCATTTTAGAATTGAATTCATTGTCTCTCTTGGCGGAGGATTTTTTAAATTGTTGTTGCTTTTTTCTTCTTCTTTTTTCATTTGGATTGTGATAGATTTCTATGCTAATCATTTCTTGATTAAATGTGTGGTCAATATTATATCCATTTTATAGCTTGTCTTTCTGTCCTTTATACAATGTCTTTTGATTCATTGGAGGTTTTTTTAAATTTATTTCAATAGAGTTGAACTCACATCTCCTTCTCTTATGCTTTGCAGAATTTTTTAAGGTTTTACTTTTATTCCAGTTATCATATGGTGTAACATTAGTTTCATTTTTACAATGTATAATTTAACACTTCCATATAACACCCAGTGCTCAACGTATTTTAATCCCTTTACCCATTAATATTGCTTCCTAAATTTCAAAGATGATTGAAATCATATGTAGATGTGTTTCTCTAACTGGCTTATTTCACTTAGCATAATACACTCCAGCTCCATCCGTGTCTTTGCAGATGGGAAGACTTCATTCTTTTTTATAGCTGAGTAATATTCCATTCCATATGTATACCACTCCTATCTTCCCCCGCCTCACATCTAGTGTTAGGGTTTGAGATAGCGTTAGGGAAAGAATTTTTTACCTTGTTTTGAAAACTCTTCTCTGAGAGCATGAAAACACATCATACATTTTTCTTCTAAGAATTTCAAGTTTTTATTTTAAAAATTTTTCATCATCCTGAAATTATTTTTATGTGTGCTAAGTAAGTATCCATTTTCCTTCCATAAGGATAACCAGTTGTACCAGAAAACTTAATTCACTAACTCATCAGTCTCCAGTAATCTTCAATAATGCATCTTTTTTATGCCAATGTATGGATACGCATGAATTTTTAAAAGTATTTTTTACTATTATTTAATTTCTTAATACTTCATTATCTAATACAGTCTCCTGCTGCCTTAAAGTAGCTTTATAATAAGCTATAATACTATAATTCATATTAAACCACTGGATTCTTTCATCAAGAGCTTCTTGATGACTTATGACTGTGTGCTTGCACACGTGCACATGTGCACACACACACACACACACACACACGCAGGATTTTGTTTAGTTGGGTTCTGAGTATATAGATAATGGGAGAATTGACATCTTTATGAAACTGATATTTTCTCCATGAGTATGGTATATGTCTCCATTAATATCTGTCTTAACATCTTACTGTTTTATCACTTTCACCATTATGCATAACTATTTTTATACATTGGTGATTCTATATACTAATGTTAATTTTTGCATCCAAGTGCATAAGTGAGATTGGAATGTAAATTTTCCATATTCATGAACATTTTCTTTTTTCTAACTTTTAAATGAATTCAGACTAGTGGGGATTTTTTGTTTTTGTTTTGTTTGAATTGTTTTGGTGTATGGGAATATATTCATGATTGTGAATTTAATTTTTGCAATAGATTCAGACCATTCAAATTTTAGACTTATTTTTAATAAGTTGGATGATGCACACTTTACTAAGAATTTCTCCAGTTTGTCTACATTTTCAGATCTATTGGCTAACATTGTTCACAATTTTCTCCTGTTATTATCTGATATAATTTGTATATACATAGATAAGTCTCTCTTTTTATTTTAAATAATCTTTGTGCTCACCTTTATGGATATTTCATTAATCTCAAATGTAACTTCTCTTAGTCTTTTCCTAGTGCTGAATGTGTTAGAACTTTTTTCTCAGTGATCCCCAAAAGAAAGCAAGTCATTTAAGATTCCCACTGTGTCTCTAATTTTATTTTAGTTTATTTTATTTTTTATTTTTTTTAAAGCAAAGGGCATTTATTATTACGGCTTAGGCTCCCAGGCCTAAGTTCGGGCTCACAGACTTTATGAGCACAGTGGATCCGTGCTGAGAGCCCCAACAAGAGCTGAGTAGGGTTTTTATGGGGTTTAGGGAGGGGGAGTGACAAGAAGTTGTGACATCCAATCATTATAGTATAACAGCATTGGCAGTAACTCTAACCATACACATTGTCCATCCCGGGTGTTCGTTACTTTTGACGGGACCCAATTACTGTTGTACCCAAGATTTCTTTATCGCCCCCAGAAACCAGAGACCACCAGGGAGGCCGAAGCACACATGCAAAAGGAAAGGGCTTTATTACGAATTTAGGCCCAGTCAGCCTAAATTCGGGCTCACAGACTTCAACAACACACTGGATCCTCATGGAGCGAGCCCCGAGCATGGGGGGGCAGGGCCTTTTATGAGTTTGGGAAGGGGGAGTTACAGGAAATTGTGACACAGGTACAGGGGTCCAATCACTATAGCATCACATCATTGACAATAACTTTAACCAATTACAGAGTGGACCCAGAACCCTCAGGTCGGGCGTGACTAGGACCCTCAGGTAGGGGTGTGACTAGTCTTAACCTCCATCTTTAGGCCCACCCTCAGAAATATTAATGGTGTTAGCTAGCCTTCAAGGTCAGAGGGGAAACCTGAATCAGACCTGCATCCTTACATTCCCCCCTCTGTCTTGTAACTGACCCAATCCTGGGTCAGCTATGTTACCATTGTTCTGGTTTAAGGCTACATGCTCTTAAGACCATCAACAGAATAGCATCTACCTGCTCTTTGACAAATGCTATGATCTTATTTATGATACAAGAGCCAAATGTTAAAAGTATACCAATTTTGGTTTTGGCTCCTTGTTCTTCTCTCTTCTGGTGGTCGCGAACCACAGCTAGACTATCCTGTACAATTCTTGAGCTATTGGCATAGAAGTAACATTGTTCCCCTAAAACCTAGCATAGTCCTCTTTGGTGTAAGGGGGATTTTTACCCTATAAAGCAATCTCTGATAATGGAGGTATTTTTAGAGAGAAAAACTGTTTCAGCAATGCACTACTGTAAATGTAGTTCTAGTTCTGAGGGTCTTTGAAATATTTGTTGTTGGATCTCAGGCTTGTTAGTCTGTGAGGATGATATTTAAAATGGGGGTCACACCTTTCCAAAAGACTTAAGGTGAAATTCACAGATATGCAACTAAACAAAATGTTCGGCCCCTATTAAAGTGTCTCTAATTTTAAATTAATGTCTATAAACTGTGACTATCCAGTTCTCACTAAATTTAAAGGGAACTTATTTATTGAAGACTCTGTTCTCTTTGAATTCTGGTCCCCTTTCCATTGAGAAGAAAGTGATATTTCCAACTAAAAATAATTTGAATCTGAATATAATGATATAAGTACTCAGCAATGTATTACCAGAAAATCTTCTCATGTATTTTAATGAAAGGATATAAAATAAGTTTGCACATAGGCAATAAGCACATTACTCATTTACTCAGAAGTTCTACTCTCTCTAATCTTAAAATGATGCACTGTTGTTAGCAAACATGAATTTCCTAAGCATGTTCACCAAAACCAATGTATTTATTCTGTCTGAGTGTTAGAATTACCAGAGAAGCTTTGCATACCCCAGACCAATTCAATAGAAATCTCCTTGTATTGGGCTTGAGCCCAGGAAATTCAAATATGCAACAGGATTGAAAACCACTAGCATAAGTTATATATTTGTGAAACCCTATGCCTTAAATTCATTTGTAGCATTGACCTTCATGGTTCTTTATTAAAAGAACAGACTATTGAGGTCAGAAACCACTGCAGCTAATAGCAGAGTACTCTTCCTGAACTAATTTGACCATTATATGACACTTCAAAAGCAATTTCCTAACTGTATTTTTACACAGTTTAAAATGCTTAAATAGTGTGCTGCACTTTGCTAAACATTTTTCCATGTAGAATTAACTGTTTTATGCTTAAGAGTATATTTATCTTACTTTAAACTCTTTCCTGACATTAGTGAAAGCTAGTCTATTTTTTATAAAGCTAGTCAGTTAATCTCAGTTGATTAAGGCAAGTAGTCAATAATACCAAAAATGGGGCGGTGGGGGGTGGGAGGGAGTGCTGTTGTCTAATGTTGTGAAAACAATATTAAGTCTTTTTAACAGGGTATCCCCAGATTTGAGTGAATGATGTGGTGGAAGGAATGGGTGGGTATTTGAAAAAATATAACCTACTTTAATCCACAAAGAAATATACTTTTGTGAAAGAAAATTTATAATGTTAATTTAGTTGCTTCTGTCCTAATTTAACGTGCATTATGTAGTCATAAAAGCCAAACATTCTTTTATCTATTCAATCAATTGCTTTTCATTTCAGTTTTTCAGTAATTATAAGACATAATGTAATCAATTTCCTAATTACTTTCATAAACTAAAAGGAGTTGGGTTATATATTTTTTTTAACAATTGTGCTGTTAGTGTAATTTTCTTTTTATTTTTGAGAAGAGAAATTTAGTCATTACTAGACAGTTGTCTACCCTTCCTATTTACTTTTGGTGGACCCCTCCTGATTTCAGTCCAAGGATTTGAATGAGATATATATACAATCATCTAGAACATAGATGGGAACCATATCATGTCTGGTCATTCAATATGTTTCATCTAATTGTATGTATGCAGTGGAGGGACACAGTGAGGGGTCCATGACCATAAGCAAGCCAAGGATATTCATCTCTTTTAGGTTAGATAAGAAAGAGAGAAAAAGATGGTCATCTGTAGAACAATTAAGAAAAAAACTGACTGGCAATTAAATCAACCAATGAAAGCATAGCTGAGAACTGAATTTAGAAATGTTCCCAGTAGTATAATTCAAGTTTTCGGAAATAAGTGTATCCCACATCGTTTTTAGTATGTTGGCAATACATCCCCTTATCCAGTTAATATTTAGTTGGTTTTTGTCACTTGTAAGAGGCTTTTGATGACTAAACATTATACATGTTTAAATGCTGTCACTTATAAAGAATATTGCAGTATTCTATGTACCAGCCAGGAATGAAAAATATAAAAGTTGTCAGCTAAACATTAAGTGCACAATGAATCTCAGTTTCAAATTTGTTAGAATTAGAAAAAGTTGGTCAAATAGGAACACTGATGTGTGGTGATACAAAAATTGCGAACATAGAGTTTTGCAAATATTTGGTAAAATGTGAAATTATAGAAACTGAAGCAGTGGATGATATGACTCAGGCTATAAAGAGTCAGCCTTTCTCCCATGATAAATTTTTGGATACTGAAACTCAGGCTGTGTGTTTATGTAGGTTGGGATGTTATAAAATGAGTATATTTAAGTCAGTCAGCTAATTAGCATATCGGATCATTGGTAAATTCTTACAAATTAAATAATCTGACTTGAGCAGACTGAAGGAAGAAAAAATAGCTTGACTTAGAAAATATATTTTTGTCCAGGGTTCAACATTTCAAGAAATCTGATTATAAGAGAGTCATGTACATTTTAGTGCTGAAGAACCCACATCCCAAGCTCTATGCTAAAGAAAACAATTTTGAAATAAACCAGGAGGTAAGAAAAGCTCCAAGAGGGAGCTTGACGAGGCCATGGATACCTCCCAAATATCCTTTGATTTAGACTGCCTATGCATGGTGTAAAAAAAATCCACACTTTAAAAAATAATATAAATAAAGAGCAGCATACTGGGATTCACTGAAGCAAGGATAGGTTCACTTTATTGTTTTAGAGGTGGAGATCCAGAGAGAAGATGGAGAACTATTATGCTAAAGACAAGAGTTACAAGCAAAATATTTGCAAGGGTGGTTACCAAAAACCAAATACCTATGCTGGGATTAAAGATTAAAAACTCTTGTGGTGCCTGGGTGGCTCAGTCTGTTAAGTGTCTGACTTTAGCTCAGGTCATGATCTCATGGTTCTTGAGTTCGAGCCCCATGTGGGGCTCTGTGGTGACTGTTCAGAGCCTGGAGCCTACTTTGGATTCTGTGTCTCCTCTTCTCTCTGCCCTTTCCCCACTTTTCCTCTGTCTCTCTCTCAAAAATAAATAAACGTTAAAAATTTTTTTGAACAGTTTAAAAACTCTAGGTCCTTGAGTCTGGGGATTACCACATAGAGTAGATTGAATGCAAATTGATGGGAAGCCAACATAGGTTTCTTTTTGTTTTGTTTTGTTTTTCCATAATATTTTATTGTCAAGTTGTTTTCCATACAACACCCAGTGCTCTTCCCCACAAGTGCCCTCCACCAACATAGGTTTAAATGGAATTAGTTGTATTGCCGGATAAATTCCCAAGTTTGGGAAACAAAGTTTTATAACTACTTAACTCCTAAAGCAATCTCCAGGCACTATGTTCCAAATCTGTACCAATGGGAAGCAAAGCTAAACCACAGCAATTGCCAGAAAAGTATTTTTCTAAATCTCATTCTCAAACATAATGTTTTGGAAAATAAAACTGTGAAAACTTCCAAAAAGAAGCAGGAACAGGAAGGTTGTTTGACCAGAGAACTCTTTTCACGGCAGAGCAGGGAGTCTTTGTTATGTGTACAAAAAGGACATTGTGCCTGGTGTGGAAAGATGAATACTGTATACCTTTTCTCTACTTTCTCTGTCTAAATAAAGTTTTTATTGACGATGTCCTCCTTACCCTCTGCAACAGTGTGTTGAATGTGATGAGGGTGAGTTCCAGACCATAAAAAGTCACTCTAATCCAAGGCAAGAGAAAGGCTTATTAATTTACCAGAAACCTTAGACTAGGAGCTTTACACAATATGTGCATGAAATATTAGGTAATCCCATACTAGGAAGAATTTGAAATGTGTCTGAATTAGTTTATGGTATAGTTGTACCATGCTAAGAAAAGATGCTTTAATATTACCTATGTTGAAGAAACGATGGGAATGTCAGGCAGTAGGAGATTAATAAATATTCCTTTCTGTCTGACCTAATCCACAAGCCCAGCCCCTACTCAGTCCATGTTGTTCCATTGCTGCATGAAATCTAGGACTGGACATAAGACCAAAGCGTAATTGGAGCACTCCAAACACTAACCACAGTATTTAGTCAGAGAGCAAATCATGGCTTTATTGAAACCAATACAAGTTCTCCCTGAGATCTCTTGAAGATATTTGCAAGAGATGTACCCTGTGTCTGAAATTTGTAGCTGCGCAAACAATTTACATTATTGTTTAAACTGAGGATGGAGCCAAAGGAAAGCACAGTCTAACGAAGAGCAAAAGGTATCAGAGCTGAAACAAAACTACTGGAGTCTCTGCATTCTGGAGTTCCTTAAGAGAGTTCATCCCTGAACTTTTTAGTTATGTGAGGAAATGGACTCGTTTGTTTTGCTTAAACTAGGTAGATGTGAGTTTTTTCATTTGTCAACAAGCCAAGGAGGAACATAAAGGAATAGTCACAAATTCAAAAGCTGTGGGGACCAGGAACATCACATACATAAAAGTTGAGAACCTTAGTAGGCAAAAAGCCATAAAAAGTAATAGGAACAGTGAATACCAATACTTTGCACATTGATTGTAGGAATGCATTTCACAATTTTATTAGTTTTTCTGATCTTTAAAAAAGATCTGAATTTTAATATGAAGTCTTCTAAAAATCAAAGTATTGGCATTTCATCAGGTAGGTCATTTCTTAATAGCCTATGATTTTTGATCCAAATACTTAAAAATATGCTAATAATTTATTCATCCACATAAAAATAGTAGACAACTAAAAATTAGTTCTCACCCAATGATTGCTTTTACCCAATCATCCAACCTAATGTTTCTGAGTTTCTGGCAGTAGAAAAAAATAATTTATATCTATAAATGTTCATATGTTACAGATTGCCTGCCTTTTAAAACAGAAAATTCAAACCTCGTATGTCTCTTGAAGCTAGGAAGGTGCTGTAATAGAGCTAGGAGAAATAATGGTTAATGTAGTGAAATTAGCCCTTGACCAAAAGGCAAGGATTATGCTTGCCCCAAAGCATTCTATATCAATTAAAAACAAAACAAAAGACAAGGTATGAAACAAATTTGTATAAGAAGCTGTATTTCTGAACTACCACTTTGAGATATTTGTGACATAGTCTGAAAAAGTACATATGAATATTTCTCTTTACTGTTTAAAATGCATCCTAACTTTTCAGAAAAACTTTTAATAACTGACTGTTTGAACACTAAACAAGGTAAGATCTTCTGTGTATGTAAATACTTACACCAGTACCTTAGAGGTCTACGGCCTCCCTCGGTACAGAACTAAGTGAAGAAGGGAAAGGTTACTACATCAATATAGAAATGGCCTGATGTGAAAAATACAATGAATTCTCTGGACAATTTGATAATCCTGCAAAATTAATTATGCCCTGAATATGTACTGCACCACACTGAAGGAGAAAACTAAAAATTATTTTTGAATAATTGAAATGAAATATATTAAGGGCATAAATATAAGTTCAGAAAATTAAAAAAGTAAAGTCATATGAACAGGAGGACCCTGTGTTTCATCGCACAAGAGTCAAGAGCTCTCTGAAATTCTACTCCTTCCTGTAAGGTGCAGGCATTTATAAATATTTTAGGTGGAATTCAAATACCACGTTCATACGCTGAAGCCTTAATGTCTGACTTGACTGTGTTGGAGATAGGGCTTTGAGATATATAATTAAGGTTAAATGAAGTCACAAAGGTAAGACCTTAATCCATTATGACTGGTGTCTTTAAGAAAAGGAAGAGACAGTAGGAGTATGCACTTATAGAGGAAAGACCCGGTGAGAACACACTGAGGACAACCATCTGCAAGGCAAGGAGAGAGACTTCAGGAGAACCAAACTTGTCGACACTGTGATGTTGCACCATCAGTCCCTAGGAGCAGTGAGAGATAAGTACCTGTGCTTAAGCCACACAGTCTGTGGCATTTTGTCATAGCTACCCTATCAGATTGATAACAAAATGGAACCTTGCCCATTTTCTCCCTACCCAGGCCCAAGTGGTAAAATATCCCCCTTCTCCCATTCCCAAAAATGGATCCACAAGCCCTGAATCAGAACTCATTCTTTTTCGTTGTCATTTCAACCCAAGAGCAACTGGGAGATGATCCTTTTAGTAGGGAGAAGTGAAAAATCCCAAGAAAAGAGGGAGGCGGGAATAAAGGGATATAGGATTGTAGGAGGTGAGGAAGGGAAGAGATAATTCCAGATGGGAGGTGGTGTTTTTTAGACTCCTCAGGAGTGTAAGGATATTATATGCAACTCCTCTAAAATTCTGGAAAGTGAGATGCCACTACCATCGAAACACAGGAATAATTTAACTAGGCCAAGAACCAAGTATCATAGCCACTTCCACACCAATGTACACTATTTATGACTACTGGGGCAGGAGGGATGGAAGGAGGGAGAAAGAACTCAAACGATAAGTAATGATCCAGTGCTTCCAGGTAAATCATCTTTGGAAACACTTTCTAACTTAAAGACATAAATATACTAATGGAAAATTTAAGTGTCATCAAAACGCAGCAGGAATTATAATTTGTAGCTTCAGCTCATTTCCTTCCACATCACATTTGCAAGTGACTCAACCACTCGGTTGAGTTTTCACTCAGTTATTAATTTCCTCAGCATGACTCATTGGTTCAATTAGAAAGGATCCAACTATATGTAGCTCAGAGTCGATAATCACTATGAACACCTTCATTCATTTGTGGCATTGAATAAGCTCCAAATATGGACCAAGACTTATTTTGATGATGGGAATACAGTGATGAGCAAAATACATGCAGAGTTATATTCTGTAAAGAGTTACACTCTAGTGAGAAAGTGAATAAGAAGTGGGGAGTGGAAGATGGAATTATCTTTTGTAATGGGAGTAAGCCTAAGGTGTTCTATAGGAACATCTAGAAGGGATCCTTCATGTTCAAACTTCCGAAGTCAGAGAAAGCATGCCACATTTGGGATTTGCAGAGAAACTGGGATTGGATTCTGGCTCTGCCATTTATTAGAAATGTGAATCTGGACAAATAACATCTCTGCGTGTTGATTTATTCTTCTATACAGTAGAAATAATAATGATGCCTATCTCAAAGTATGATTGAGAATTGAAATGAGTGAATATATATATAATACTTAGAGTTCTTAGCATGTAGTCAGTACTCAATAAAAGTTACTTGTTTTTATTTTATTATAATGAGCGTATCTTGGGTTTTTAGCAGGGAAGTCTCATGTTCCTCTTTCTTACACATTAATTTCTTTGTCTAACACCAAGTCTGATCTCCTGCTCTAATATTTCTTGCTTTTTGAATGGTCTTATTTATTTTGTGTATATTTGCATAAAAGTGAGTGAAGAAACACACAATGACCTTAAGGTGAAATGTACATTTAACTTAACTTTTAAAAATGACCCCAATACTCTGGGCCACCTAGGTAGCTCCATAGGTTAAGTATCTGATTTTAGCTCAGGTCATGATGTTGCCATTCGTGAGTTCAAGCCCCACATAGGGCTCTCTGCTGTCAGCACAGAGCCTGCTTTGGATCTTCTGTCTCCCTTTCTTTCTGCCCCTCCCTCGCTTGTGTGCCTGCTCTCTCTCTCTTCCTCTTTGTCTCTTAAAAATAAATATTTAATTTTTTAAATTTTTTAAATGCTTTTTATTTATTTTTGAGAGACAGAGAGAGACAGTGTGAGCAGGGGAGGGTCAGAGAGAGAGAGGGAGACACAGAATCTGAAACAGGCTCCAGGCTCTGAGCTAGCAGTCAGCACAGAGCCTGATGCAGGGTTCAAACCCACAAACTGTGAGCTCTGACCTGAGCCGAAGCCGGACGCTTAACCGACTGAGCCACCCAGGCGCCCCAACATTTAATTTTTTAAATGACCCCAATACTCAATGCAGACTTTCATGATGTGAGAAACAATACTTGATTCCTCCATATGATAACAATTTGGAACATGATACATGTCTATCTTACTGTATCCCTGAAGGAAGAATTTGTAGAACACAGTTCTGAGACCCTGGCAAACATGACCATGCCACATGCTCACATGCTTCTTTTGTACTCTACAATATATTTCAGACAGTCCTTTTTTTTTTTTTTTTTTGGTAATTTGTGTGTAGTGAATTCTAAGGGCAAATGTGGGATAGAAGCCTGAAAATCTGTTTCTCATCTCTCACATATTCATCTTAGTGGAAACTTTGCATGGTCTCTGAATTTTGAAAATCTACAAACAGCTAACTGAACATAACCTACGTACCAAACACAGCATCTGAGACTGTGCGCTAATGCCAAAGTCACACAGCTCCGTCCCTATATGCTCATTTCGTTCTGTTCCACCTGCCAGCTTCTGACTTTCCTATCTTTGGTCAAGTACGACTCGTCCTCCTTCCACATTCCTCCCTAACTCAGCCCTCCTACCATATTCTTTCTTTGCCTTTTGGATGGTGCTATTTCTTTTGTGTTCACTTATATAAAATCAGCTTGAGGAACACAAATGCACCTTGTAAGAGCTCAGCTCTAAACATCTTTAATTTTTCTTTATTCCATTCTGTTATCAGCATCAGTGCATTATGTACCTCTACACTAAGATACAATTTTCCATCTTTGAAAAAGGCTGATTTTATTTTATTTTTTCAAGATAACTGGTGGCTTTTTAAAAATGAAAAAGACGGATTAAATGGAGGCAATCATACAGCCGGGCTTACAAGCATGAGTTACTCACAAAGACTGCAAATCACCAAATAACTTGTTTCTATCTGATATTTTCCTTGACTCAGTTCCAAGTACATATTAAGTAATGGATTAACTGTTTCAAGGATAAATGCTGATAATAATTGTACCACATATAGCTTATGGGTGATAGGAATGTTAAATGCCACTAGACTGAGCACTGGTTGATTTTCAATTTACTTTCCAAGGCAAGCCTTCTGATACCTCTATACGTCTTTTGATATTTGTGCATTTTCATTCATTTTCAGTTTGATTAACTTATAATATGGTATTAATTAGAATTACACTGATGAAATCATCATATTCATATCTCTAAAGGCTACCTTCAGGAAATATTTACAGCTTACTCATTTTCTGCAAGGCATACTTTTAAAATCTCAATCTTTTTATAGTTTAGCAGTGGATTTTTATGGATAAAAAGAACACTATGTGTGATACAAGAATAGCAGCTTCAGTAAATAAACTTCTTGCTTCTCATTATGCATAATTTATTTGACTTATATGTGATCTTCATTTTATATTTATGTTATGAATAGAGGAGTTTACTTTCTTCATTTAACTTTTCCATCTAAACAAACAAGCACTTTAAACCACATTCAATAGCACTTAACACAGAAACTATAATCTGTTTTTATATTCAGATTTTCTAGAGATTATACATTGGGTTTTAATGTATTGTACCATCAATATACAATTACGTATACATTTTCCATTTAGAAATTTGTTTTTTCAGGTTTGATAATGACAAATTGTCTCACATTTGTCCTATCTAAAAATGGGATTTTTTGTTTTCATCTTTGAAGGGTATTTTCAATTTTTTAAATGTTTTTATTTATTTTTGAGAGAGAGAGAGAGAGAGAGAGAGAGAGAGAGAGAGAGCGAGCAGGGGGGGGTCAGAGAGAGAGGGAGACCCAGAATCTGAAGCAGGCTCCACACTGAGCTGTCAGCACAGAGCCCGACACGGGGCTCAAACCCACAAACTATGAGATCATGACCTGAGCTGAAGCCAGCTGCTTAACCGACTGAGCCACCCAGGCGCCTCTGAAGAATATTTTCAATAGACATGGAAACCAAGCTTTCACTACTGCCAATATGACATTCCACTTTCATCTCGTTTCTGTTTTTTTTTTTTATTTTTGAAGGAGCGATTTTCAGGGTTTTTTTCTTTTCAGAGGCTTGACTAATATATGCCTAAGAAACTTTGCTGTCTTTGTATTGTAAATTATTCACTTACAACATTTTCTAGGTTTCCTAAAACTATGACTTTGAAATGTTCTTAGCCATCATCCCTTCATGTTTTTCTTCTTTTTGTTCTTTTTCTTTCCTTCTGGAACTCCAGTTAGGCATATACTATAACTTTCCACACCATATTGCACATTCCTGTCATGCGCCAAGCTTTATTTTCAATTACTTTGGTCTCTCTCCTACCTTTAGATATTTTTCCATTGTCCTGTCTTTCATGTCATTAGCATAATTTTTTGTAATGTCTAATCTCCTCTTGAAGTCATCTAGTGAGTTCTTAAATTTCAGACACTACATTTCTCAGTTGTAGATTTTCTGTTTGATTCTTAACACTGACTCTAATATCTTACGTATTTCTCCATTTTCATCTGTCATTTTCCATCTTTCCCTTTCTGTTTTATGAAACATATTTACAATGATTATTTACATTGTTAATCTGAAAACTCCAATATCTGTGTAACTAATCAGTACCTTTAGATTCTCTCACTCTTTCTTTCTTTCTTTGGTGTCCAAACGTTTCTGCTGAACATCATGTCTAATGACTGAATTTTCAACATTGTATTAAAATCGTTAAAAATAAAATGGTTAAGAATTCATATGTTGCTTTTTTCCTTCATAGACATTTCAAGTTTGATATAGCAGTGAGCTGAGCTGAAGAAAGTTTACTGTTTGGATAATATTCAGTCTATTTCTGATTTGTTCCTGGCTTTGGATGAATCTCTGCAGGATTATTAAATGAGAGACTGA
The DNA here is from genome assembly GCF_006229205.1 of Suricata suricatta. Lineage (NCBI taxonomy): Eukaryota > Metazoa > Chordata > Mammalia > Carnivora > Herpestidae > Suricata > Suricata suricatta. Next base: position 77,262,743 of record NC_043707.1, read on the forward strand.
CCAGTCACAATATCCTTTCTAATGGGTGTCGAATTCTAATCACTATCTTCTCATTTGTTTTGTGTGGGGTTTTTTGTTGCTGTTTTTTTGTTTGTTTTGTTTTATTTTGTTTCAGCCTTCCACCTCTAGTTTCTGAATTCAAAAAATGCTTAAGTGGGAAATGAGCTCTCTGGTTACAGCTTCTCCATTCTCCAAAATCTTCACTCTAGCCCTTGATGGCTGCAGATGCCCTGCCTATTTCTCAGTCCCTCAAGCGTGGCTTCTGATCAGGGCAATATCAAATCCTCAGCTTTGTGCCTGCATCCAAATTCAACAACGATTTCCAGTGGAAAATGAGCTACAGAAGATCAGTTTATCTCTCACCACAAGTCTTCCCTCTGTGGGATATTAATTTCATTACTCCTAGTTGCTCCTGCAGCACTCTGCTGCTGTTTTGGTCTTGTTTTCCCCTAGTTATTCATAGCTAGCTCTTTAACCTGCCATAAATTTCATCCTGCTCAGCAATAGAATCACTCTTCATTTTTAAGGGATGTTTTTGCAGGATAAAAGAATTCTGGTTTAGCAGATTGCTCTCTTTCAGCATTCTGAACATATCACTTGAATATATCTTCTATATTATGGGAGTGATTTTTCCACAGATTCATCAGCAATTGGTGTCACTATTTTTTTTTTTACTTTTTAGTCATTTTGATAGGTAGATAATGATATATCACCATTATTTTAAGTTAGCCTTTCTTAATGGTTAATGATGTTGATGATCCTTCCATGTGCTTTTTTACTCTCTGATATCCTTTTCAAAGAAAGGTTTCTTCTTGCCTTTTTTTCCCTCTTTCTGTTGAGTTTGAAAGTTCTTATATATTTTAGTACTAGTCCTTTGTCAGATGTGATTAGAAAATATTTTCTTCAGGTGTGTAGCTTCTATTTGTAACATCATAAATTGTTTTTAATTTTGATTAAGTTCAGTTTTTCCTTTCCCTTTTTATTGATTTTAGTTTTGGTGTCAAGTATAAAAGAACTCTGCTTAGCAAAGATCCCAGTGATGTTTTGTTGTTGATTTATGTTTCACATTTAATTTTGTGGTCTATTTGCCTTAGTTTTTATACAAAGTTAGAGACTTAGGTTGAAGTTCCTTCCTTCCTTCCTTCCTTCCTTCCTTCCTTCCTTCCTTCCTTCCTTCCTTCCTTCCTTCCTTCCTGCTTCTGGATGACCAATTGCTATAGCACCTCATTTATTGACATTATTATCTTTCCTCTATGAAATTGCTATTGTAAATTTCTCAAGAATAAATTGGGCCTAATTTTGTCAGTCAGACTTTGGATTTTCTATTATATTCCATTGATCTTTGTATTTATCTCTCATTAAATACCACACACTTCTGTTTACTGTAGCTATATAATAAGATTTAAATTGCAGGCATATGAGAGGCTCAGTTCCTTTACCTTTGGACTCTTGATTCCTGCTCAGGTCATGATCTCCTGATTGTGGGATCGAGTCTTGCTTTGGACTCCTTGTTGAATGAAGAGCCTGCTTGGGATTCTCACTCTCTCCCTCTGCCCCTTTCATCCACTCTCTCTCTAAAACAAATAATAATAATAAATTTATGTAGGCTGGTTTCATTTTAGGTTGTGAATTTTTGAAAATTTTCTCGCTATTTCAGTTTCTTTGCCTTTCCCTATGAAATCTCACTGGGATTTTAATAGTAATCGTATGAAACCTGTATATCATTTTTGGAACAACTGACTTGTTTATTATACTGAGTCTTCCAATCCATGAACAAAATATGTCTCTCCATTTTTTAGATCTTTGATTTCTTTCATCAGAGTTTTGAAATTTTCACCTTATAAGTCCTGTACATGTTTGTTTGGTTTACAGCAAAATATTTCTTTTTGGGTAATTTTAAAGGATACCTTATTTGAATTTTGATGTCTGCACATTCAATGCCATGACTTTAATGAACATGCTTACTAGTTCTAGGAGAAATTTTGCAAATTATTTGTGATTTGCTATGTAGACAATTTCCTCTGCAAATAGAATTTTTTTATTTCTTCTTTTCTAATCTGTAGGCTTTTATTTTATTTTCTTGCCTATTGCACTGAGTAGGACATCTTGCACTCTGTTCTAAGGAGTAAGAACTGTGTGAAAGTCCTGTTTCCAATCATGGAGGAAACCATCCAGTCTTTCACAATTAAGTAAAATGTTAGCTGTAGGTTTTTGGCAGATGCCCTTTATCACATTGAAGAAGTTCTCAATCCTACTCTAAACATTTCTATCAAATGCATTTTCTGCATCAATTAATATAATCATGTGATTTTTCTTCATTAACCCTTTATTATGATGAAAAATATCGATGACTAAATTTGGAATCGAGCCATCCTGACATTTTGAAATAAATCTCACTTGGTTATGATGTGTAATTCTTTTTTATATACTGCTCAATTCTCTTTGAATGTATATTTCTAAGAATTTTTGTTTTTATATTCATGGCAGACATTGCTCTGTAGTTTTCTTATACTATCACTGTCTGGCTTTGATATTAGGGTAATACAAGATTCATAAAGTGAATTGGGAATCATGTCATCTTATTTTTTTGGAAGATACTGTGCAGAATTGGTATTAATTTTTCTTCAAATTTTTGGTAGAATTCTCCAGTGAAAGCATTTTGGTCTGGAGATTTCTTTTTTGAGGAGTTTTTAAATTAATAATTCATTTCCTGACGAAAATGAACTAGTTGGCTCTGTCAGATAAGTGTCCAACTCTCGGTTTCAGCTCAGGTCATGATCTCACAGCTTTGTGAGTTTGAGCCCCATTTTGGGCTCTACACCAACAATAAGGAGTCTGCTTGGGATTCTGTCTCTTTCCTTCTTTCTCTACCCCTCCCTCACTCATGCTGTCTCTCTCTAAGTAAATAAATGAACTTAAAAACATTAAAAAAATGTAAAAAGCAAAGGCATTTCCTTGATAGGTAGAAGACTATTTGAACTACCTGTTTCATTTTTTGGTGAGTTCATTTTTGGTACTTGTGTTCTTTATAAAGAACATGTCCACTTAATATAAGTTATCAAAAGTTTGTGTTTACTCATTGTATTTTTTATTTCCCTTTTGATATCTGTACATCTGTAGTGATATCCTCTGTTTCATTTCTGATATTTATAATTTGTGTCTTCTTTTGTTCTTTGTCAATATTTGCAAAGGTTCATCCATTCTATTGATCTTTCTTTGAAAAACAAAAAAACAGATTTTTGTTTTATTGCGTTATCTCTAATTAAAAAAATTTTGTTGATATTCTAGTCTCATCTTTAATATTTCTTTTCCTTCCTGGCCTTTTTTTTTTTTAATGTCCTTGAGGTGGAAGATAAAATTATTGATTTGAAACTTTTCTCTTTTTTAATGTTTGTATCTGGTGGTATAAAATTTCTTTCAGCACTATTTTAGTGTGTTCACAGATTTTGATGTGTTGTATTTTCATTTTGGTTCAGTTCAAACATGTAATTTTTAAAATTTCTCTTGAGAATACCTGTTTGACACATGTATTATTTAGAAGTATGTTGTTTAGTTTCCAAGCGTTTAGAAATGATCTTGTTATCTCTCTAGCACTAATTCCTTTAATTCCATTTTGATAAGAAAACATTCTGTATGTTTTTAATTAATTTCAATTTGCCAAGGTTTGTTTTATGACCGAGGGTACAGTTATCTTATTATACATTTCATGGATGCTTGAAAAGAATGTGTATTTCTTCTGTTGCTGAATGGAGTATTCTATAAATATCAGTTAGGTCCTGCTGCTTGAAGGTGTTGAGCTCCCTCCTACTCTTATGATTTTCTTCCTAGTTATTCTACCAATTGAGAAAGGGGTGTTAGTGTACTCAAGTATAATTGTGGATTTGTCTGTTTCTCCTTTTAGTTTTATTGGTTAGTGTTTCACATATTTTACAGTTTTCTTGTTTGGTCCATAAACATTAAGGGTTGCTATATTTTCTTGGTGTATTGATCCCTTTTATTACTGGGCACTTGTTTGTTTGTTTGTTTGTTTCTGGTGATTCTCTTTGCTCTGAACTTTACTTTACCTGATATTGCTATATCTACGCCTGCATTTTGAAATTGGAGTTTGTATGATATGTCTTTTTCCACCTGCTACCTCCTGGTTGGGGAAAATATATATCATGGACACATACTGGAAACTAAGCTGTATAAAACTTCTGAATGACCACTGTTAGGCCATTCTACATTTCATTTGGTAAAACCAGGCTTCCCAGTGTTAACCTGTATAAGAATACTGTTAAATGAATAAGGCTTAACAGTAAGAGGAATATTAGATATTTGGTTTTGGCTAAAAGGATATTGCCCTGCTTATAATGATCAGGGCCACACTTCGTGAACCTTTTCTTTTTCTTCAAAAGGCGAGACAAACAGCTCTTATTGATATGTGAATTAGTAAGATGGCTAAAATTGCACAGGCACTCCAATGAATAAAACATATTAAGAAAACTTTTCTCTTGTTTGCCCTATTATTTCAAGGAGACCAGAAAGTGATTTGTTATGCTGGCTTGTCACACTCTGTACTATTATCCCAAAACAGCAAAGAAAACACCAAATAAAAAGCTTCATAAATGTTACCTTATATACTAAGACAACTTTTTTCCAAAATTATAACCCGTAATAATATGGTCTGATATTTTATACCAATACAACACTCCAACAATTGTGTTTTTCTGTTTTTAGCAAACTGATACACTTTATAGATCCTCATATTAGTTAAAAATAACTTTATAAAAAGAACATTACTGTGAGGATCAAAATAGACTTTGATGGTTTAATTATGGGTGGTGAAAGTTCTGCAAAGCTCTACAGATTGGTCCATGCCTGAAACAGTAAAATTATCACTTTGTAAGAATGTAGTCTTTGGGCACCTGGGTGGCTCAGTTGGTTAAGCGTCTGGCTTCCAGCTTCGGCTCAGAGCATGGTCTCACGGTTCATGGGTTCGAGTCCCGCATCAGGTTCTGTGCTGACAGCTAGCTCAGAGCCTGGAGCCTATCTTTGGATTCTGTGTCTCTCCCTCTGTCTGACCCTCCCCAGCTCATACTGTCTCTCTCTCTCTCTCTCAAAAATAAATAAAACTTAAAAGAAAGAGTGTAGTCTTAGATGTTAATCTCAAATTTTGTATGTTTACTGGTTCATAACCATCAGTATAGTAATGTTATTCTTCAATTTGATTCTTCAGTTTGATTCATAATTCTTTGTTCTGAGAAATTTTGGTCTTTTTGGTAAACATAATGCTGAGATGTAATAATTTCCATTAGAATAAACATTTCTTACATTTTTATCTCTAGGATTAATACACTCACATTATAATCAATATCAAATATACTAAGTAGTGCATAATTGTTCAAAATTTACATTTCAATGCAGATATATAAAGAAATCTGAATGAATCAATTAATATTTTCTTTAAAGTAAAAAAGAGAAAGTTGTTCAGAACATTATTTCACATGGATTTTTTTCTTGTCACAATAAGAGGAATATGTAAAAATGAATTAACTACCTTTGTGTTATAAAAACTAAGGTAAGCTTTTACTGATAATTAATGCATTATGCATTGGATAACATGATTATATAATTAGCAGATTTATTTGATTATTTAATATTTATACTTAAAGCTTTTGTTTTGGTTTATTGTTTTTTCCAGGAATTTGAATCAGCTTCAATACAGTGTAAAGCAATTCTGTTAAACATTCCTTCCAGGGCCTGCCAAGAAAAGAGCACTTTAAGGGAAGAGAAGAATTGCTATTATCAGGCACCTGTGATGAGTCAATCACTGTAGATAAACACTGAATTTATGTCTGTTCATCTTGGCAGCCAAAGCAAAAAGGAAAAATGTGGTTCTCCCAAGGTTGTCTTCAGACACAAACATTTTCTTGGCTCAAAATTTAAGGAAGACTTTAACATGTGGTTTCTTATGTTTAGGGACACTGAAGAACATAACAGAGGATGTCTTTACACATTTTTATGAAAAGCATATACATTGTTCAGCTTAAAAGCTACAAGTTTAACACGAGAGGTAATCAAACAAAGACCTTTTTATGGAACACGGAGGTAATGAAGTACATGTATGCTATATCTTGAAAACCTAATTTAAAACAGATTGAGCCTACCAAATCTGCAGGAAGAGATAATTAACCTGTCCAAAAGAGAGCCTCTTTCAAACATCAGACCTCTCAAAGGAACTTTTGGCAAGAACTGTACCACTGTCAATTTAAAGGTCCTGAATTACCAATATTTGTTTTGTTAATTAAAGATGGATCCCTACTCTTTGATTAGCTAACCTACAGGCAAAACAACAACAGAACAACCGAACAACAGGAGGACAAAAACTGTCTGTAAAAAACTTTTGTACAAAACATGCAGACCCCAATATAATGCATTTGACAAAGTAATTCTTAATAAAATTTATTCTAAGTGATAGCTGGATAAAATGACAATTAATGAAATTGCTCAATATTGCAATTATTTGTGTATTTTTCTCATTTGTATTCTACTTCCATGGAAGGAAGTTTTGTTTGTTTGTTTGTTTTGCTTGTCTTTGCCTTTTCTACAGCAATGAATGAGAAGAGATACTTTTAGTGGTACATATTTAATAAATGCCATTTAACAGGACTATATTGTTTATTTCTTTGCTGAAACATGTATCAAAATGCAACGCATTTTGTTTTCATTTAATTGATTTTAAGTTGATTTTTTAAAAGCAATAATTACTCAAAAGTTATGCTGGACTAACTTTAATTTCTCCTTTTGAAATATGAAAGAAATGTAATAATGAATGTTAACCATTTAAGAATCTTTTAAAAAGATTCTGATGTAAGATACAACAAAATAATTTTAAAATATATTTAGTTAACATGTGAGAGAACATTTCTGGGGAAATAAGATAAACATAGTCCATAAGTTTATGGAGATTAAAATTTAGTGGGGGGAAATAGAAAAAAATAATTTTTAAGTGTGATACACATTAAGAGTTAAGAAATTTAAAGAATACAGTATAATAGAAACATGTAATGTGATTTAAGTTATACTAGGGATTCACAAAAAGGCTAAGGAAGTAATATTTAATGTGATATTTGAAGAATGAGTAGAAGTTAGCTGAGAAATGGAAGGCTGAATGAGAGAATATTCCAGAAAGAAAAAAATGCAGATTCATGATTGAGGGGATACATGGCATGTTTCAGGTCAGAAATACAGAATGACTGAAGCTTAGCATTCAAAAACAGTGAATGTGAGAAATTGACAGATCTTAGTGGATGTCGAACTGAGGTTGAAGATTTCAGAATGTGCTGGCAGCTGAAATGAAGACTATTGACATGTTGACCATTTTCTTATACTATTCTTTGCCTTTATTTCAGGGGCAAGATAGCAGAGCATTACATGTCCCAGGATCCCTACAGTAGGGATCTGGATCAGATCTACAACTGAGTAGCAGTTGTTTAACTTTTGAAAGGTAGAGGAGAAATAGAAGTTATTATTATTTTTCCTTCTTGTGGACAAGTGGGTTTTGTCAGAAATGTGATTTCTAGGTGACTTTGTGGATTTCCATTCCACTTTGATGTTGAGGCTAATTATGGCAGTTTTCTGTGCTGGCAGTTTTTTGTGCTTCTGGTAACTTGCTGATTCCCTAAAATCTAGCAGACTTTTGATTCATGTCATTTTTCTTGCTATTTAATTACACACATCCCTAAATTAAATCAATTTCTGATTTCCTAACTAAATCCTGATTGATAGAGTTTTTGGTGTAAGAAATGATGGGTAGAGTGCTTCAAAAATAAATAAAATTTAAGACATGTACCATTTGCTTAGTCATGTAAGGTAAGACAATGAGGAGTTAAATATAATAGACTGAAACTATAGAGAATTTTGTTATTCTGTGTAGAAATATATGGTGAAAGAGGCACCTTTATTCACTGTGATGGCAGAATAGCATACTTATAAAATCTATAGTCTATGGAAAGTAGTTTGAAGGCTTTAGAATTGTATTGCATGCTAAATAAAACTTGCTGCATTGACAAAGGGAGTTACAAAGAATAGGTAAATTGATTCAAGAATCAGCTGATTTCAGGGAGATTTGAAAGTAAATAGAGAAAATTCAGAAATGATGGGCCTCAAATTGTTTTAAAAAAAAAGCTAAGTGGTTTAGAACTCTGGCTATGAAGAAAAGACCATAAAAATCTTCAATGACAAAGGGCCAACTAGACTTCTCATTAAATGAATAGGCCAAACCTACTAACAAATATCATAGTGAAGGTTTTCCTTTCACAACAAAGTAAGTGTCTCGGGCATCCTTCAGATAGTGAGCATTAATCTGAGAGTAGGAGTCATATAAAAATGAAAGGCAAGTGAATCAGATTTGGGAATTATGTCTTGAAAAAATGAGATGTAGTTACTGGGATGTGGATCTGAGTGGGAATAAGTAGATTAGAGATCAACTAAGCTTTGAAGAGACTATACTTAAAAGCTTTCTTGAACCTGAAAACTATTATTTGAAACTCTATATTTTTGCCATTAGGGCACACGCATGCAACTACTCTTCAGACGTCAAGAAGCTTTTTTTCCCAGCACATGCTTATAATATAGCTGTAAGGAATAGTAGACAAGAAAGAATCTTCCAAAAATTAGACTTGGTGCCCAGAAAATAATGGAAAAAGTACTTTCCAGATATAGCAATCATTATCTAATTAAATTTCCCCTACACTTAGGGTAAGAGGTCTTAATAAGGTCTAACCATCAGGATATCTCCTGTTTTTTCTGTTGCACATGGAAGTTATTATTGATGTTATTGTGTCCCAGTTTCTGAGTGTGTGTGTTAGGGATGGAAATAATTTGTCTTTTTTGGGGCACAGATTCTTTACCTAAAGAATCCATAACTGAACCTGATAGGGTTTTCTGAATTTTTAGTTGTATATTGTGACTGGAAATGCTTGGTATTGTCTCACTTTGGGAAGCAATGAATGTTTCCAGTGTGTAATAATAAATAAAACACATATTAAATGAAAAATACAGTGGGCTGGGGTACCTGGGTGGCTCAGTCGATTCAATGACCAACTCTTGATTTTGGCTCAGGTCATGAACTCACGGTTTGTCAAATCGGGAGCCCTGTGTCGAGCTCTGCACTGACAGTTCCGAGCCTGCTTGGGATTCTCTTTTTTTAAATATTTTTTTAATGTTTATTTTATTTTTGTGTGTGTGAGAGAGAGAGAGAGAGAGACAGAGCATGAGCAGGGGAGGGGCAGAGAGAAAGGGAGACACAGAATTTGAAGCAGGTTCCAGGCTCTGAGCTGTCTGCACAGAGCCCGACATAGGGCTCAAACTCATGAACTGCAGAATGTGACCTGAGCGAAGTTGGACGCTTAACCAACTGAGCCACCCAGGCGCCCCTATGGGATCCTCTTTTTTCCTCTCTGCCTCTCTCCGTCTCTCTCTCTCAAAATAAGCTAAAAAATAAACATTACAAAAATACAATGGGCTGTAGAAGCAATACCTCTAAGTGTCACAAAATCCTTATCTTCTTCCTCCAGCCTATATTGTTAGATTTATTTTCTAGTCTTTATTGTAGCTATGATTGGTGATGTCACTGGATTCTAATCCATGGAATGTGAGGAGACAAATGTGCACCACTTCTAGGTGAAGCCCATAAAACTCCCCAGTACATGATTTCTCATTCTTTATTCCCTATTCATGCATTTCCCCATGGGGATCTAGAAAATGGAAGAACCACAGGGTGAAAGGTACCTGGGTCTTTGAAATACTTCTTTAAAGACAGCCACACAAGAGTATCATGTAACTAGAATAACTAGTATGACTGTTAGATAGGCAGTTAAAGGGACACCCTTGCTGCAAGATAAAAAGTACATTGGAAGTGGGCAATAATAGATATAGAGAGACCAGTTCAAGCTTTGGTGGAATAGAAGTTATGGTGAATGAGACTCTCTTGACAGTGTTAAGTGCCATCAAAAGCTGCTGAGAGGTTATATTAGTTTCTTGGGAATGCCATAACAAATTACTGTGGCATAAGCAAACTCTGTGGCTTAAAAAAACAAAATTTTGGAGCGCCTGGGTGGCTCAGTTGGTTGAGCCTCCAACTTCAGCTCAAGTCAGATGTTAGGGTTTGGGTATTCAAGCCTTGCATCAGGTGCTGTGATGATAGGTCAGGGCCTGGAGCCTGCTTCAGATTCTGTGTCTCCCTCTGTCTCTACTGCTTTCCTGCTCTCACTCTTTCTCTCAAAAATAAATCAACATTTTTTAAAAAGTTTTTGGTCACAGTTCTGGATGCTTGAAGTCCAAAATCAAGGTGAAATCAGGTCTTGTCACTCTTGGAGTCATTCTTTCTTTCTTGAAATGTTGACACACATTTATAACCAAATAGCCCTACTGGCCATTTCCTGCTTATCAAATCCTAGAAGTCCAGAATACTGGTTTCATTTCTCCACCTCTGATCCTTTCAGTTCAAGCTGGCAGTGTTTCTATGGCGATGGACAATTGGACCCCTAATCACATGGCTAAACTCTCCAGCAAAAGTTAGTGCAGCCGCCAACCTTGGTGTTCTCTCAGAGCATGCTCTGTTTTGTTTTGCTTTTGCAATTGGATGAGCTGAGACCTTTCAAATCCTTAAGTTATAGTTCCTGTTTGCTTTATAGTTTCTTCCTTAATTTCTTTCTTTCCTCTTGTATTTTATTGAAAGCAGCAAAGAGAAACCAGGCTGTGCTGTCCACACTTTACTTGGAAATTCCCTCACTTTAATCACCTGCAAGTTCTACTTTCCCCCAACAGCAGGACACAATTCAGCCGAGTTTTCTGCCAATTTATAGTAAGAGTAGCCTTTCCAAAGGCATTTCCAAAATCATGTTCCTCATTTCCATCTGAGACCTCACCAGGACTTGTAGCATTCATATTTCTATTAACAATCTCTTTAAGGCAGTTGAGGCTTGCTCTATCTTGTCCTTCAAAATTTTTCCAGCCTCAGGGTGCCTGGGTGGCTCAGTTAAGGATCTGACTCTTGATTTCGGCTCAAGTCATGAGATCTCAAGTTTCATGAGATCAAACCCTGCTTTTTGCTCTACACTGATGGAGCCTGCTTGGGATTTTCCCTCTTCCTCTCTCTGCCACCTTTCTGAGCTCTCTAGACAAACAAACAAACAAACAAACAATCTAATAAACAAACAGAAATTCTTAAAGCCTCTACCCATTTACCCTATTCCAAGGCCACTTCTATGTTTTTAGGTATTTTTTACGGCGGTACCTCACTTCCCCATACCAAAATCTATATTAGTTTCCTATGGCTTTCATAACAAGTTTCAACAAATTGTGTAGGGGCTACAGATGCAAAGCCCAGGGACGGACAGGACTACGCTCTCTCTAAAGTGTTTAGAGGAGAATTTGCTCCCTGCCTTTTTCTTTGCCTCTGGGGTTGCTGGCGATACTTGGTGTATCTTAACTTGTAGATCCTCCAGTCTAATCTCTTCTTCCATTATCAAATGTGTGTGTGTGTGTGTGTGTGTGTGTGTGTGTGTGAGACTCTTCTCTTTTTATAAGGACACCAGTCTTTTGGATTAGGACTCACCCTAACTCAGTATGACTTCAGCATGACTTAATTGCATCTGCAATGACTAATTCCAAATAAGGTTATATTCAGTTACTGAAGTTAGGATTTCAACATGTATTTTGGTGGGGGCACAATTCAACCCATAAACAGGGTAAAATGAGAAACTGTCTAATTGGTTTCATCCGTTTTAGTAATGTGAAAATTATTGGTGACCAGAGAAAACGCAATCAATAAACGTGTTACATAAGAATCAACAATGTGACATGACTACTAAAATAAATAGTGCACTTTAAGATACTTATTACAGTTATATTATTAAAGGGAAAGATTGATGTAATTCTATACCCCCCTACTTTTTTTTCCTGGTCAAAGTCTGCCTGTATCACTAAGTTGTATCCTGGCATCACAAATTTAGGGAGTCTAGGAGACTAACTAGAATAGTTATGTCTGGAAACAGTGATATATTTAAAAATAATGTGCTTAGACTGGAAAAGACACAATTTAAGGGCCTTTGATACCTATTTTTGATAGCTCTTATAATTGATAAACTAGCATTTAGTTGAGAGATTAGGCTTATCCTGCGTAACTTCAGAAGACTGAGTTAAATTGAATGTAGGCAAAGAATACCTCATCTCAACATGAGAAAGAAGTTAATCATTATAGGTACCTGGAAGTGAAACGTGCTTATTTAAATGATAGCAACATGCACAGTGAGTGGAAAACTTTCGACTGGGGTAAACAATAAAAAAGTGGATAACATTATTCTCATGTTCTTCCAAACCATGTTCTCCCAATTATTTTCTTTAATAAAGATGTTTCTTAAGCCTCTTCCTAACTGCAATAATCTGTATAATAGACATAGAAATATATGCATCTTGTTCTATTAGCTATAATTGGGCAACTTTCATTCAAATCACTGAATATTTATGCTATTTTCTAATTTCTCTAACTTTTAATTAACTATAATCTAATTCTTGAGCTATATTTATCCCCCTACCTTCAGCCTATTTTCCTTACCATGACACTTACTAAATAATTTTTGTTTCATATGTCTCTTACCCATACAGTAAGTTCCAAGAAAGTATGGACAATGTCGATTTTGATCAAAGCTCTCTGCTCTGTATCTATATCTACGTTCTGTCTGATGTATAAAGGCTATCCAATGGGTTTTTTAAATCATAAATGCAGTTTTATCTGACTTGAGAGGTTTTGGTCAACTGCTATTCTATCAACTCTTATAAACAATTATGATGGTCTTCTGCTGATTGCCTGTATATGACTCATTGCCAGAAGAGAAATCAATGAAATATTAAAAAGTCATTTTTCTCTTATGATATTTATCACTTTACTTTATTACTAAATATGTATTTGTTTGTTGAAATTTGGGGAAACATGAAAATTTAAAAAGACAATAAGACTATCACCTACAACTTGAATCTTCTCACACATAATAAACTACCGTTAGCATTCTTGTGTACTCTTAAAAAATTGAATGACAAGGCATGGGAATAAAAGGCACAGCATAAGGAATATAGTGAACAGTATCACAGTATGGTGACAGATGGTAGCTACAGTTGTGGTGAGCACAGCATAATGTACAAACTTGCTGAATCACTGTGTTGTACATCTGAAACTAATGTAACATTGTGTGTGTCAACCATAATCAAAAATTAAAAGGAAAGAAAAAACGGATGATTTTCATGGATGTAATTGCACTGTATTCCACAATTTTGAATTTGGTATTCTATGAGACTCAATACAAATCCTGATGACTACATTTTCCTACCTTTTTAAGACTTGAAATAGATGAAAATCCCCCCTCGCTTAATTCTTTTAAATAATTTTACTATTTCCTTAATATTGAGATTGCCTCTAATTTTAGTAGAATTTGTTTAATAAGTGTTTATATGTTGTCTCCTAAAAACAAGGCACGACTTTAGGTAGTAGGGATATAAAACAAGCCTTTCCTCTTATGAAATTCATGTTCTATTTGGGAAAGAGTAAAAAAGCAAGGTAATGTCCACTGACTGGTATAAAAGGAATTAAGCAAATGGCTTCAAAAAAAATGTAAAATGGGAGGAAAGCTACCTTAGATAAGAGATGAAAGGAGAGATCTTGGGAAGATGACCCCAAAACTGAGATCAAAATGTAGAACAGTAGCCGCTGTGGGAAAACTGTGGGCCAAGCATTCTAAGGAAGGAAAGGAGCAAGTTCAAATGCCCCTCCCTGTACCTAACTCTGTTTTTTCAGGGAGTAAAGTTAAGGGCCTGGAGCACAGCAAACAAGGGTGCAGTTGGAATGGTGGCCGATATCGGACAATGTTGGACATGCTGCTACTCATGTTTAGATGTTTGAATTCTATTCTAAGTCAGATAAGAATTCATTAGAGGATTTAAGAAAGGTGTGACATTATTGATTTGTTGTTTGAGAAGGCAAATCTATCTGTCGTGCAGGAAAGAGTTCAGGGCACCAGTAGAAATAGGGAAATCAGTTTGGAGGTGTTTGAAGTCACATTAAAGGGAGATGGAACTGAACTCCTTGCCTAAAAGAAGGAGCCATAAAAACCATAGTCCTGTCTATAACCTGGACTGGAAACAGCCCGCTCTGCTGGTAGCGGTTGCCACATGAAACTAGCTGGTCAAACAGCCGTAGGACTGGTGTGGAACATGAATCATCCATCCGTTAGGAAGGGGAAACAAGTTCTGCTATCTTTACAAGGATAGAAACTTTAGCTAAGAGAATGAAGGAAAAACTTCTCAAAATACAGCAGGAGCACAACTGAAATAAAACCAAAGGAAGGCAGCCACTGCCTCTGTTTCACTGGCAAGTTTATAATCCACAGGGAAATGCAAACGTTTGGTGAAGGAGTCAGCTAAGAGAAGAAATGAGAGATTTGTACTTAAAAAAAATAGATTATAACTAAATTATAGAGCAAATGTGAAGGTAATCTAGGAAGAGTTTACCAAATAATATGAAACAAATAATCTTTATTTTATTCAATGCTTTTCATACTTTCAGAACACAGAGAAAGCCACCTATTTCATTTTTTGAGGGAAATATAGCATTAAGTGTAGAAAAATAATCTATTTAAAATACTTGGAAATGATTGAAAAAATGCAGATTAAAATGCAATTGGATAAGGAAAATAAAATAAAATAAAAATCACAGTTTAACCTCATTTATAAAATTAGATGTGGTATAGCAAATCAAATTCTGCAATGTATAAAAAAAATGACATGATGATCAAGAATGACTTATCTCAGTAATGCAAAGACAATTCAATATTAGAGAAATTTTGATTAATGTAATTTCCTACATTACATAAATATAAATTCCTAAAGTATCAGGTTAAAAAATAGTAATAATGATAATAATTACAATAATAATAATAAGGAGGTGGAGGAAGAGATAAAAAGACACAAATATAATATTAGACAAAAGTCAGTAATCATTCAAGGTAAACAGCAAATTAAGAATAGGTGTATTTAGAGAAATCTGTATTTTTGTTCTTAGAAATATGTAAGATAGGCATGTCAGGTAATAATTCATTTTAAATAGAAGAAACTAATATTTATGAATATTAATTTGGTTAATGTCATACTGGTAGGAAATAAGCAAAGACTTAATACTTAGACTTTAAACTCTAAGATGACTTTTTTCCCACATAACTTGCCACCTACTAAATTCCTTGACCGTATCTGTTCAATGTTCAGAAAATGCAATTTAAATAGCTCCCCTTTAGAAGTACCACATAAAAGAATCAAATTAGTTCATTTAAAAAAGTTTCTAGTGATCCATGAAAGTCTACATTGTTAAAAGGAAATTACTTATGGACCAATACTTAGTGTTTTGCCAAAGAAACATGTTGAAATGCAATGGGTCTGACTTTACCTAGTTTATCTACCAAGAGTTAAATAGCTAAATAGTGAAATAAAATAAATAAATAAGTAAATAAATAAATGGATAAATAAAACTTTTTTTTTCTTAAATGCTTGCTAAATTCCTCCAGGACATGAATATTTTATTCACCACTGTGACACAAAAGATTAAGTGAGGCTTTTTTTTAAATATGGAGATTTATTTCCTTTGCTCTGCAGTTGAATCTTGGATGCAGAAGAAGCCATAGTTAATATGAAGAGCTAAACACATTTTAAGTACTTAATATTAATTATTCCTTTCATACGGAGACATAGTTTAGGCTTTATTAATATGCTATTTTAAGTATTTGAGAATTTTTTTAAGCCACCAGGCAAAGAACATCCATTTTTTACTATTCTCTGGGAGAGTTGATGGATTGCTTCTGAGCCCTCCAGAGCTTATTCATTTACTTTGAACTATAGACCATACCAGAGATGTAGCTAATTGAAGCTAGGTATACAAGTCAGCAAAGTTCATTGTCCTGTAGAGAAAATAAATATTCCATTACTTTTCTATTAATTGCTGCCAAATAAATTACAACTTTATAACTTAACATTTCACATAGAATTGTCTAAGTTTCCAAATGCTCACCTATCTTTACTTATATACTCACTGACTGCTATGCATATATGCAAAATTTTTATTGAAAACTTATTTTCTAAGCAATATTTTGGACACTATGTTATGGTGACTGTCTTTATATGAGTGGTGTGTGAACCTTCCTCTAGAACTTAGAGTTTACTACCACAAATGAAATTTATTCAGATAAACACATGAATGATTGTAATATTACAAATATGATAAATGTGATCATTTCTTAAAAGAGCAAAACATGTGGTCATGGGAGGATAGTTTTGGAGGAATGGACCTACCCTGAGAAGCCATGGAGAAGAAGAAAGGACTTACATTAAGGTCTAGAGAAATAATAGAAGTTAACTAGGCAAATTGGAGATGTGGCCAGAGAGATTGGTCCAGAGCAAAGAATACCATGTGTTTAGGAGTATATATATATATAGCTGCTTAAATCTGCCCATCAATAAAGAGGATGTAATCATTTAAAAAAGCAAAAATGACACCAATGTAATGCTTCTGTCTTGAGATAATTACACCTACTTTTCCTGGAACAAAAATTTTCCCCCAAATTATAAACATGGTCAAATATCCCTTTTGTATTGAAATCTTCCTTAAGTACCTTTCTAAACACAAAAATGATTCTTTCAGCCTAACAATTGTTACCCTTTACCATGCTATATTTTTCCACCATAGAATACATTCCATCTGACACATTCTATACTTACTTATTTATATGCTTATTATTTTTTGCCCTCTCCGTAGTTAAATGCTAAGCCACCCAAGAACCCCCAAGAACTTACTTCTGTATCCTCCAAAGCCAGGTAGATATTTTATTAGAAAGTCTCTTTCTAATGATCTGCAAATCACTGCATCACTATATTACAATATTTTGTTGTCCTAGTTGGCAAAAGTTCCCAGTCCTTTCTCCTAAGCAGGCTAAATTCTCACACCAACATTTTAACATTTCCAGCCGGTTCCTTTCTGGCTTTCATATTTGTAAAGGTGCCAGTACATCCCTTTCAGCATATGAGCCAGACCTGGACAATCTCCATAAACATGGGAAGAATCTCCATGACACTAATACTGAGACCGACTTGGCAGAAGGAAATCGCTGCTTTCCCCCAAGCATGGAAAAGTGCACAATGCCCATGCCAACCTCCAGACTGCCTGTGTGCTTGGCATGTTTTTCATCCCTAAACTATAGACTCTCTGATATTTGTTATCCATTTTATTATATTCTTGAGCCAAGTCACTTTCTGGCACTCATATCATCCAGAGTAAAGACTTTGTTTTGATATTTGTTTGGTTTCCACTTTTAAGTTTCACTATATAGGCAATGTTTTTCTGTTTTCTTTATTTCTTTTCTTTCCTTTTTTCTTTTCTCTTCTCTTCACTTCTCTTTTCTTTTCTTTTCTTTCCTTTCTTCTTCTTTTTTTTTACCAGCAGTAATTTTCTCGTCTCCAGAGAAAGATGTCTATACATATTATAATAAGACCCATAATTCATAATGATAAATAAAACAAATTTTATATAAACTTATAAAATAGGCAACTTGTCTTCACTGTTCCTCAAGTGTTTCATATTTTGCACCTTTTGGCCATGCCCCATCTTTAATTAAAACTACATTACCGTCAAAACATGGTGCAGGGGAAGGAGATAGTGATAGGAGGTGGTGAGCAATGACCAAGAGAAAAATGCTTCTTCCTGCACAATATTACTGAACACTGGTCATTACTGTCCCATCTAAAACATTCTCTTTCTCTGGACTTTCTTTATCAGTAAGAATTATTATTTCATTAATACAAAAAACTTCTTATTTTCTTATGCAACCCTGTACCCGAAAAGCAGAAGAGTTTATTGCAGCCAGCTCAAACACCCATCATCTGAGGTTTTTATTTAGGAAAATTAAAACAAATTAAATGTTGAACATGACATCTTGAACACTTAAAAGCTACTAATTATTTGATTATAAATAAGATTTCTTAGTGCCTCTGGGTAAAGAAAATGGAGGAATATTACAGTACCATGAACCAAATGACAGATAGGTTGAGGTTGTCCTAAAAAGTATGTGAGAATATTGGGAGCTTGAAAAATCAATGATGTCCCAACATTGGAATTTCAAAGTTATTCATGATATCTATTTAATTTAACCTATAGATGAAGTTTTGGACATGACTCTGAAATAGAACTAATAATATTCTTTACTATCTTGCCGTATTTAATCATTTTCTAGCTATATTGACAACTACCTCACTAGGTCTGACAATTTTCAAATTATTAGCATTTTAATAATATACTCTTATTTGTGTTATGCTTGTTATGAGTTATTTAAAACATTTATTTATTTTTGGTAATTGAAAAAATGTCATGATTAAAGAATTTTAAATTATTTTATTAACATTTCCCTTTAAAGACTGACAAGAGCACAGGTCTGAGACTCAGAGTCCAAACATCTACCAGCATAATTAAAAAAATTAAAAAATAATAAAGTTGTCAGCTTGTTCTCCAGTATCTGTCAGAAATAATTCAATGTTATTGTAAAAATTAATAGGAAAAACCTTGTTTATAGTAGAGTTGGGAGCACAGCATCCGAAGTTCTCATACCAGACCACTCTTCGAGCAGGAAGAGAAGTGCCTTCAGGTCAAAACTACCTTACTTACTACTTTACTAACCCGCTAGGGGGAGAAAGACTTTCCTCCTATCTCAGCAACAGCTTAGCCAATGAGAGACAGTCACATCTCAGCCAATGGGAAGCCACTGAACTTTGAACTCCTAGTTTACTCCAATGGATTTTTTTGATTATGATAGCCCTCTCAACTTTCTTATTTATAAAAGAATGATTTTCTCCTTTATTTTTTGGACTTACTTATGTTTTTACTATACTTGTTCATCCCAAATTGCAATTCTCTGCTATTCCTGAATGAACCCATTTTTGCTGGTAAAACAAAATATAAAAATATGTGTGACAGGAGAAAATAAGTAGATAATTAATTAAAAAGGTGAAAAGATGATAAAGAATCTGGATATAGGAACTTTTACATGGTGAGATACTGAAGAATAGCTGTTGAAGAGTCAACTTATTATATATATTATTATGTTAGGAATGTAATATGTAATATTATATAAATAAACCTCAGATGTTAATATATAAAATAGTTATTCTTCATGATATTAATATCCCATTTTTCCAATTAGTATATAAACTGCTATGTTTTTAGTATAGTGATTCTTCTCTCAACCCTGCATCCCCCCACACCCAGGCATGTTGTTCTCCTAATCAACTTTATCTCCATGGCATCTAATGGTCTAATGTCTCAAGGAATGCAGCAGAATCAGTGAACTATATATTGGAATAATATCAGACCTTGTATGGTTCTGTGAAAAAGATTACCTGGTCTGAGAGGAGAAAAGGAAAATCACAGTCTTTAGAAGGAATCTTAGGTGAAAGGGCATTCAGAAGGATCCCCAGACTTGCCCCTTGTCTCCAAATGGAGTGTCAAGGCAGGATGAAAATGACAGAATACAAGAATGGTCTGGAAGGATCTTGAATCACAGGGAACGTGTGCAATTCTTTCTAAGGCCAACGGCAAGCTTCCTAATTGTCCCTCATCTAGCCTTTTGGTATTCTCAATACAGTGTGGTCAGAATGGTAAAATACTGTAGCAAGCAAAAACTGCAACAGATTTATGTAATTTTTCCATGACTCCTAGGACTTGGAGGGTAGCAAATATTCTCTGTGCTCTCAAGAAGGGAACAGAAGTAGCTGGAAAGAGTCAGACTTGGAATCTCATTGCAACAGGTAAAAGAAGAACAGAATATACGGGTTAGCATACAGCATTTAACAGAATATATGGGTTAGCATACAGCATTTAACTGTACCTAAAGGCAAATGAGATCATGATTTATCTAGAGGTCTTTTTAATTTTTTTTTTTTAATTTTTAAAGACATGGCGGGGGAGAGAGGCAGAGGAGGAAAGAGAGAATTCCAAGAAGGCTCCATGCACAGCACAGAGCCTGATCTGGGGCTTGATCCCATGACCCTGGGATCATGACCTGAGCCAAAATCAAGAGCTGGCCACTCAACCAACTAAACTACCCAGGAGCCCCTCATCTAGAACTCTAAATGACTTGCCATGGATAGAGCTTACAAGGGGGTGGTGGTGTGGCCAGAGAGAATTTTGTTCTAGAAGCCAAGAGGAGAAAGAGTTTCATGAGAAGAGAGAGTATAAAAGTCAAAACAGCTAAGGACTGAAAAGCATCTTGTGGATTACCAACCCAGCAATCACAGGTAAATGAGCAACAGCTAGATCACTTCTGATGGTTGCAGACACCAAATTGCAACTTTTTGAAAAAGTGGAAACAATTTTAAGTGAAAATAGCTAATAATATACTTAAGAAAGTAACACAAATATGAGCAAGGAGGAGAAAGCAGTATTTGAGGGGTATTCAGTTGAAGGAGGCAGTATTGTCACAATTGTTTTGACTAATGGAAGACCATGAAAAAAAATAGCTATTGAAAGAAACAAACAGTAAGAAGGAACCAGAGAGAGATGGCATAGTTTATAGAATAAGTTAGCAGTGGGTGTAATTCAGGTCACAAGAGTAAAGTTATATCTTAGAAGAGTGGCTGGTGACCATTTTTTGTATTAGATTTTCTCTTGGTTATTCAGAGATTTAAGTATTAGCATAAATAAACCCAGAGAATTAGAGGAATTATGAAAACATATTTATATGGAAGCCTCTTTTTGGTCACTTTTTACTGAGTTCAATCTTTTTAATTTCCTTTTGATTCAGCACGGACTAACTTTCTGTGTTATTGATAGCCTAGCCTTTCTACATATGGTGAATTTCTGTTCTTTGCTCCTCCTTTTTGTTTTCCTGATCCGTGATCCTCCGTACCTTCTGCTCACACCTGATGACAGTACGTAGATCTGAAAAATGCCGTATTATGTTTAAGGTGTATGTGCATCTGAAAATAGTTAGAATGCAACTTAGACATTTTAGAATCAAAAATCACTAGAGCAAAATGCCCCAACTTTCTGGAAGCCTGAGCATTTGTTTGAACCACAGGCCATCAATTGTATCACATGCTATAAACCTCCCAACCCTGGAAACTTTGTGTGGCTCAGTCAGTTGAGCATCTGACTCTTGATTTCAGCTCAGGTCCTAATCTCCATGGTTGTGAGATAGAGCCCTGCATTTGGCTCAGTGCTGAGCATGGAAGCTGCTGAGGATTCTCTCTCCTTCTCTCTGTGTCCCTTCCCCACTCATACTCTGACTCTCTCAAAATAAATAGATAAACTTAAAAAAAAAAACTCACAGCACTGGAGCTTGGGCTTGCTAATAAAGGTTTCTGTAATATGCCCCATTTCTATTACATTGGCATCACTATTACAAAAGTGCTATAGCTTGTAAGACTTTTGTATTCTCATTTCTTTCTTTCTTTCATTCTTTTTCTGTTTTTTTTTTCATAACCAGTATGTATTCCACAGTGACTTGGATGTTCAGATACTCAAAATATATAAGGAAACATTATCCGACACTACCGCATTCCAACACGTCTCATGGGTTAGTTCCAGGAGCCCAGTTACAGTGAATCATGCAATGGGTTGTTCAGCATTTTGATTGAGAGACAAGGTCAAAAGATAAAAAACCACGGTGACAAAATGTGTTTTTACCATTCTAAACAGAGACACCTAAGTATTACTTCTATCACTACAAGTAAACTGAGGAGAAATAAGCTTGTATAAAGAAATTTTATAAATATTAGACAATATGGGTCAATATGAAGTTTAGAAAACAAGGAACTTATTAACTCAAACCTCAGGCAAAGGTAACAAGAAATATAAATATCTTATTAATTTTAAATTTCTAAGTTTTGCCTTTTGCCCAGAGGAATCAATTGTAATATCCATAACTGTAATATAGGAGCATTAAAAGTGATTAAGAAATTTTCTGCCAAACTACATCAAACTGTGTAATTGTTCACCAGAACAAATAGATTTGTAAAAATGGCTAAGTTGAATAATAACTAATGAGGATAGTTGAGTAATGTTTATATTTTTCTTTGCTATTATATTTTTGTTGTGATGAAAACACACTTATTACACCTTCACAGAACAAAGAGAATCATAACTTGCATCAGATCCCATAAACACAATTCCCATTCTTGAAAAGAGTCTCTCTGTTTGAAATTATGAAGGGGAGAGTACCACTGTTCTTTTTTCCTTCTTTACTTTTTTCTTCCTTTCTCCCTCTTGCTTCTTCCTTCTTTCTTACACTTCTCTTTCTTTTCTTCCCTTTCATCCTTCCTTCCTTCTTTCCTTCCTCCTCCTTCCTTCTCTCCCTCCCCTTTGTTTTTCTTAAGATCTCAATAGTATATTTACAATTCTAAAACTTGGTTCTATTTTATCTCTACCAGCATGCTTTGAATAAAGCCCTTTCTTCTATGTATAGGACACCATTTATCTTATCCAAACCATATTTAGTGTGCCTTTGAAATGTTGTGTTTGACTTCGTTCTTTTATGAAAAATAGTTTAAGCACAAAAATTTGAGTTATAACGTATATAAACTTAAAGAACAATAATATAGGGATCATTCATACAATAACCCAGAAGATGTCTCTCTAAAATCACATCTCTCTTCCTCCGCAGAGATGAAGTAATCATGTTCTCAGTCTTCTTTATAGCTCCTGTTTTTGAACAGCATACAAATGGAATCATCCTGTATATATTCCATTATGTTGTCTTCTCAGCATTATGTCTTTCAGGTTCACTTAAGTCAGTACATGTTAATTCATTCACTCATTTGCACTGTTGCCTTAGGATTGACCATGAAATAATTATGATTTTATTTACTGTTGATATGCCCTGGGTTGGGCTATGGGCTGTCGTTGACAGGATGCTGGAAAGAACAGCAAGCGGACAGAAGGGAACAAAGCCTCTATTCCATTCCCTGCCCCCCCCCCCAGTCTTCCCCAGTGTCCCCAATTGCAAATCCTCACAGGAAACCACATGACAAATGATAAATGTATCATCATTGTCCTAGTCCCCAAATCACAGAGGTGATTTTAGAAAGGTGAATTTATAACTGAGAGATAATAGTTTAATAACCAACAAAACAGTTGAAATAATCAATGCAAAAAATTAGAAATTTAAGGCAGTGCCAATAGAGGATAAATTAAGGACTGTTCAGGGTGCTATGAAAATGACCACCAAACGCCAAATAGGAGTGAGGCAGGACTTTGTTCTTGGCCAGTCCTGATGTTAGGGAGAAAAGTGCAGAGAATGGCCCCGAACAAATGGCAGTGAGCTTAGATGGAGTTTTGCAAGGCAGAATACATCATTATTTAGTTAACCAATCATAGTTACACACCTAAGATATCGCGAGGCGGTGATTATAGTGACTACGCTGACTTTTTACATGTTGGCGATGGCCTTGCCCTGGCCGGATCTTAGTGAAAAGAGTGGGGGAGCGTTTTAGCAAGCAGGTGAAGTTACAGAAGTGGGAGCAGGCGGTCAGCTGATAAATGTAACAGGGAGCTACATAGACTTTTATCTCAATGTTTTAGCAGTTACCGCGCAGTTAGTCAGAACAGTGAACCGGGAGACACATTCACAAAGCAATTTACAGAAGCCAAAACAGCCGGTTAATGATTTTCCATTTTACTCAGGTTTATTAACCTGCAATAAGGACAGAGATGGAAATTTACAAAAGATCTGCAACAAATACAAGAGAGAAATGAGAAATACACTGGGAACGAAAATAAGCGCGTTTCAGAGCATTTGAATACAGATCAGTGTATTCAAGACATGCATATGCCATGTCTTTTCAGTTGTCTTACTCCCCACCACAGAGGATACTGAATTCTTTAGGAGAATTTCCGTATGTAATTGGACAGACATACCACCTATTTTTGAAAATAATGGAAAGACCAAGCTTATACCAAAATGGACTAGAAAATGTTGCTTCTCAAAGATTTTCAGATGAAATTGTATTTAAAATAGTCTGATCTGTTTTAGAGAAGGAAAATAACAGAAGCAAAGATAATATCATTATTAATATTTGCAAAGAGGTAATAGAATTATAGCTCATAGGTGACCAAAGGAGGTTGATATGAAATATATGTCAAAAATGTGTCAAAAATATAAACTGACGTTTATTTTCAACAGTGAAGAAAGAGTGGAATGAGAAACAACTACCCAATAACTGGCAAATCTTCAATTACTACAATTGGACTTTTCTCAATAAATTAATTAGTGAATAAGTAATATGAGGTATGTCTTGTTTTTTCCTTTGAAGAATAAAACAAAACTTTTCATTCATTCACTTTTATCAAGTCAGTTATTGTTTGTATCATGCATCTTTATTTTTTAATACCATTCCTGTCTATGTTTTTGTCCATCTGCAGAGTTCAAATTCAGTCTTCTCAAACTGCATTCTATGAAATTTTAAGTGAGAATCTTTCTTTTGTAAACTCAACTTTTGTGTGTTTTAAAATGCACTTCACCTGCTTATTTAAATTTTACATTGTAAACAATTCTAATTTAAACATTGTATACCTTTAACACATTATCTTTTGCTTTTGAGTTTTGCTATTGAGACTTCTAGTATTTATTGAATTGCAATGGTATTGTAAGGAATATTTCTTTTTCTCTTTGTTTTTGTTTTGTTTTGCTTTTGTTTCTTTGTTTCAAGATTTTATTTAAATTTCAGTTAGTTCAGGGGCGCCTGGGTGTCTCTGTCAGCTAAGCATCCAACTTCAGCTCAGGTCAGGATCTCCAGGTTTGTGAATATCAGCCCTGTGTCAGGCTCTGTGCTGGAGCCTGGAGCCTGCTTCTGATTCTGTGTCTCCCTCTCTCTCTGTCCCTCCCCTGCTCACACCCTGTCTCTCTCCCTCTTAAAATTAAATAAACATTAAAAAATAATAATAGTAATTGTTATGCCCGGATCAAAATATCGCCCCCAAAAACCAGAGACCGCCAGGGAGACCGAGTCATGCATGCAAAAGCAAAGGGCTTTATTATGGGCTTAAGCTCACCGGGCCTAAGCTCAGGCTCACAGCCTCTGCCAGGGCAGTGGATCCGTGCTGAGAACCCGGAACAAAGACTGAGCAGGGTTTTTATGGGTTTTGGGAAGGAGGCGTTACAGGAAATTGTGACACAGGTGCAGTGATACAATCATTATGGCATAACATCATTGGCAGTAACTCTAACCATACACGTTGTCCAGAGTGTCCGTTACTTTTGGCGGGACCCAATCACAACATTTAGAGTATTAACCAATTACAGAGTGGACCCAGGACCCTCCAGTAGGGTGAAACTAGCCTTAAGCAATAAGTGATTATCTATAGCTTCTATCTCTAGGCCTGCCCTTAGGAGTGTTAAGGGTGTTAGCTGGCCGCTTCTGATTGGGTGTTACTAGGATGGTCCCAGGTTGAGCAATCTGTGCCCTTTTATTGTCTAATGATTCTGGGAAACAGACACTTAGGCCTCCAAGGTTAGAGGGGAAACTTGAAGCCTGTCATGGAGTCAGATTGATTCAGACCTGCGTCCTTACATAATAAATTTCAGTTACTGTGAATTTCAGTGTAATTTTCATTTCAAGAGTAGAATTTAGTGATTCTTCACCTACATACAGTACCCAATGCTTTTTACAACAAATGCCCTTCTTGATATCCATCACCCATTTAGCCTATCCCCCTGTCCACCTCACCTCCAGAAACATTTGGTTTATTCTCTATAGTCGAATCTATTTTCTGGTTTGCTTCTGTCTTCCCCCTCCCCCACCCCCAATTCATCTGTTTTGTTTCTTAAAACTTCTTTTATTTTTCTGAGTATTTTATGTTATAGTCTTGGCATAATGCTCCCCAGAGTAAACTTCTTGTAATTTATCATCCTTGAGGTTTGCTGTTTTTACCAAGGCTGTAAAATCATTATTCTATTAGGTCTAGCTAATTCTAGGTTAACATATCATAAAGCACATTTTTTTTCCTCATTCTTTGTATTCTTTTCTTCTGGAACATATATGCATGTTATAGATGATAGATAATAGATAAGGAAATAGAGAAATCCCATGTCTGTATATGACATACACATGTTAGACTTGCTGTCTATCATGTCTCCTCAGTGCTTCCTTTTAGAGAATTTTCAGATGGTCAGGGATTGTCTTTTTACCTACATGTGGCTTATTGTTTTACCTGACCATTCAAGTTAATCACTATGTAAAATAGAGGCTCCTGACAACATAGTGATACATAGTTATATATACTGAAGGCTGTGCCTCCCTCAGGGCATAGCAACACCATTCAACTTCAGAAATGTTTTTCACTCTTTCCACAAGATCAGAAACATTGTGTTACAATAATTTGTTTTGGTTTTCACAAGACTAGAAATGTTTCTTCACACACTTCCTTGTGCTATACAGAGAAACCTGGCTTGCTACCGTGGCAGCTTCCTACTTCGTTGAATTGTCTGTGAAAATAACTTTGGAAGTTAATAGACAGACCTTATATAGTTCCTAAAAGTAAAAGAGAAGTGCTGTAAGAATACTTATAAAGTGCCTGTCATTTTCTTCATACTACATTGATGTTACTAGTTGTTACACTATCCTTATTCACTAGCAGCGCTATTGACAGCAAGGGAGTTTCCCCGCTGAAGTTACTGTCCAGGACTATTTGGTGAGAGGTAAACCAGTGCAATGATTTCCAGCTGGGAACAGAATCCCTGACCCTGGAAGAACTCTTGGGGAGGTAGGGATTTGGTTAAAGTACCATTTACTGATTTAGTTCCTGTATTCCAAATGTCCTCAATGACTGTAGTCTTGAAATAAACAAAATAAAGTTTTCTCAAATACCAGTGGTTGTTCAATTACGGTTTCCCTTCTATGGGGTCCCTTATGCTTCACGGTATCTGAGCAGTGTCCAGACCAGCTGTGATTGGTGCCTCATATCCTCTCAAACCAACATCACTACTAAATTTGCCTTTTTGAATGAATGGCTTGCATTCTGTTTATGGACTTATTTTTTAATTTATTTATTTTGAGAGAGAGGCAGAGGGGGAGAGAGAAAGAGAGAGAGAATCTTAAACAGGCTCTGGGCTGGGCTGTCAGTGCAGAGTCCAAGCCTGGCTAGAACTCAAAAACCGTGGGATCATGACCTGAGTTGAAATCAAGAGTCAGGCACTTAACTAACTGAGCCACGCTGGTGCCCCATGAGTTGAGTTTAAAAGGTGTGTGGGGGCGCCTGGGTTGGTCCGTCAGTTAAACATCTGACTGACCTAAGTGGCTCAGTGAGTTAAGTGTCTGGCTGACTTAGGCTCAGGTCATGATCTCACGGGTCATGAGTTCGAGCCCCGCGTCAGGCTCTGCGCTGACAGCTCAGAGCCTGGAGCCTGCTTTGGATTCTGTGTCTCTCTCTGTCTCTCTGCCCCTCCTCTGCTTATACTCTATCATTCTCTGCCTCTCAAAAGTAAATAAACATTAAAAAATAAAAATAAAAGGTGTGCTGTATGTCATCAAGTGGACGTGATATTTTTAGTTTTATGTACTTTAATTATATGTATGTAAAAAATTGCAAATTTAAATGTTTTTCATAGAAAAAAACATGAAATTAGAGATCTGAAGTATAATTTTGGGGGGAAAAAAGCTGTGAAATTTTATAAAAAATTGAGAAGATGTTGATATAATTTTTATGGAGTCTGATCTTTTTATAAAGTATTTTATCTTAAAAATGTAATAAATTCTTGAATTGAAGTAAATTATGCACCATATAGTTGGAAATGTTGGAAGAGTAGTTGGAAATGTGCTCTTTCTAATATATTTCTATATAACAGATATATATCATTTAATTGGGGAAATACTCACAAACATAGCTTCAATGTATATATAGCAAATATTCAATATACATCTACAATAGACTGGTCACTGCTCATGTACAGGGACTATGATGATTAACAGTGTATTCACTGACCAAGGAGTTTTCCATCTGGCAGAGAAGATAGACAAGTGGACAGATATAAAAGTATTACAAAGGTGCACTAATGAGATATGCACAGAGTGCAGAACATACAAAGGACACTCAAACCACTCTGAGGTATAGGAAAACCTCCTCAAAAGACTAAGAATGTTCCAGATTGAAGGAACAGCATGAACAAAGGCAGTAAGGCAGAGATGAGAGAACTGGGGTCTGAAAACCAAAAGGTGGAAGCAGCTCGTTATGACAAGTACATAGAGACTGACCAGGGGAAGGGGGGTGTGGAGAGGTGAGCAAAACCCAGACCCTAAAAGACTTCATGGGCCAGGTTAATCAATTTTTATTTTATCATGAGGGATACAGGAAATGATTAGAAGGCTTTAAAATGAAGGATGATATGACCAGATTATATTATAGAAAGAATCTGATGAAGGACCAGAAGCCACCCGCAGAGGAAAGGACCCAGTGGGAGTGGGTGGCCACAGGGAAGCAGGGGGAGTGGCCGTGTCTAAATCAGAGCGGCATGAGGATGGAGGCCAGCAGACGGCTTGAAATTTTTACACACAGGAACAATATAAGTTGGACTCTACCTCCTCATGTCAGTTTTGGGACACTTTTGTCTTTCTATTTCAGATTGTGGTCATGCACACTTCAGTGAGTTAAGAAGAACTTTCAGGGCTGCCTGGATGGCTCAGCTGGTTATGCGTTGGGCTCTTGGTTTTGGTTCAGGCCATGAGTTTGAGCCCCATGTCAGGCACTGTGCTCACAGTGCAGGTGGCTTTGCTACCCATGTGTCACTTGTGATTGAAAACACCAACATAGGCCACCAAGTGAGCTGCCATGTCCCTGCCTAACTCTACATGGAGTTGGTAAAAGTTAATTGAGGCAAAAATGATTTCATTGTTGGGAAACTTTAGCCTCATCTACACAAAACTTACTGAAGAAGGGGAGGAATGTGAAATATCTCAAAACAAAATATTTCACTTAGAGATGAAATCATAGATCAGTGCTGGCAGTGTGATTAAGTCCAAATTGTCATTAAACTGCCACCTTTTCAAAGCAATAATTGAGAAATATGTAAGAACTTTAATAATCATTAATTACTACCATTTGTGAGGATTTTACCATTTGTAAAATATTTCCCAATCCATGATGTCATCATGAGAAACTTTTCTTATGATATAATGTATTGTATGTGATATTAGCAACATATTTCACAAAGTTGGGATCACTCAGGCTTTCTATGTATGTATTAGTAGAGTCATGCTCTTTCCATATTCTCTCTTGAATGCAGCCAGCCACATACTTACAGGAATTCATCTGTTTGAACATATTACCCTTTATTTGAAAATCTCTTCATTGGCTTCCCATAAAAATCTGTATTGATTTTAAAGTTTTGTTACTCACTTATAAGGCACTTAATGGCCATAGACCAATATGTGTGCTAGATCTATTGTCTCTATATGTCCCTTGTTGCCCATTGAGGTCACAATGAGCAGGCGATTTAGTCCTTCCGAAAGCATAAACTCAAATCCCTTGAAGCTGAGGCTTTTAGAAAATATGTTCCCTGATTGTGGAATGTAGTTGTAATTTCAATTTGTTATATTCCATCTGTCTGCATGCAAAACAAAACAAAACAAACAAATAAAAAAACACAACCAAACAAAAAAAAGTGTGTTTGACTAAATCTCAATATGCTTAAGATTATTATTTTTTACTGTAATATCTCTATATCTTAGTACATGTATATCTTTAATAAAGTCTGCTGATATGCCTTATCTAGTTTATTAAGCTTAAAATAGATCATTTTCTAGCTCCACCAAGGGACATCAAAATTCCTCCTACCATGATTTCCTACTGAAGAGATAAGTGGGTTGTTCTGGCAGTTGTATTCTAATAAACCACATAGAAAAACAAATTTGAAAAGTGATATAAACTCCTTTATTTTCAAAAATTCACTTTGGGGTTCTCAAAGAAAGTATTGTGATTGAGTCAGTTAGGTATAAAACTGGAGAATTCGAATTTTGTAAAGAAATGTAAATTACATAACAGTGCAATTGCTGTATCTCAGTATACAAAATAAAATGGAGATAAATCATCCTTATAGGATAATTCCAAATAAAATATGCAGACATTCTTCTCTTCAGAAGGTAGAACTTTATTCTCTAGTACTTGGGTGTGGGCTAAAAGAGTAATTTATTTCCAAACAAGTAAGTAAAAAAAAGAGAGAAAACTATTTTACAATAGAAACAGTTGGCAGACCTTAACATCAGGAGGGCTATGTCATTAATATCATGTAATCTATGATATGATGTTAATTAGAAGACTATTTCACCTCTGTGGTAATCTTTGCCAAAACTAATCCCACTCTAAACATGAGAAACCCACCAGACAAATCAAAATTCAAGGACACTCTATATCACACCCAACTACTTCCCTTTAAAACTGACAAGGTTACTAAAAATAAAGACAAAGGAATTGTCACAGATGTGAAGATACTAAGCAGTAGTGATTACTAAATCCAATATGATATCTTGGATTTGATTCTAGAACAAAATGATATTCCTAGCAAAACAGGAGAAAGTCTGCATTTAGTAGTTCTTCATCAACATTAATTTCTTTGTTTTGAATATCATGGTTATGTAGGATGTTAATATTAGAGGAGAGTTTCTAGGAGGTACAGTATCTCTGAAATTTCACAAAATTTGTTTATTTTACATACATTTATTAAGTGCCTGCTATTCTTCAAAGATTGCTAAAAATAGCTATGTCTACCATATATTCAATATCATTTTCTTTTTAACATTTGTCTTAATATAAACTATCAATAATGTTGAGCCTAAATTTGAGGAATTGGAGAGGACTAGATGGTAAATGTTTATTAGTCAAGTAACCCTTTACTTCATGGATTAAAAAAAAATATTTAATAGTACCTATCTCTGTGATTAGTAATTTCAACCACACACACACACACACACACACACACACACACACACACACACAGTTAAGTTTAAGGACTGTTTTAATTTTCTTCATTGCTTTACCTTTCATACTTTATACTTGATTTTACAATATTTTGAGATTTTTTTACATGCTAAATATGGAAACCAAGTAAAACATGATAGAGCATGCCATCCAGAAGAGACCACTAGCCAGGAGTAAGTCTAGGTCTCATCCACACTAACAGCTTTTGGGAAATTGTCTTCTGTCTCATTGTCTAAAAAACAAACAGGTGATTTTTAAGAGATATTTTAGAATATTAAACTTTATAAATCTTGTTAATATCATGAGGAGAAGAATCCTTGGCAAAGACTGGCTTAACAATAATTTTAATCATTTTCAACATCATATTTTTGTGAAATGTTTAGCCAGATAATATATAATTAAAATCCCAGCCATATATTCAAGCAATCCTAACAACTGTAACCTTTTTATGTATATTTTTTGTACTATTTACATTACTATGCCTAATCAGTTAATTAATACAGTAATAAAATTTCAAGTGTATGGATGCATGACAATTGACTAAAAGATAACCTACTTTAATATACTAGATACTAATCTCATGCACAGCCAAATTTCTGTCCTCTTTCTTTCTGGCAACATTTTCTAAAGACCTTTCTATGTCAGTCTACACTTTAATGGAAGCAACAGTGGAAAAGGGTCACTCTCCAATCCCAGTATTTTCTCAAAAAATGTGTGAAGTTCTGAATTTTGATACCCTCTCAATGAGTTTGGAAATCTCAAAGGATGAAACGTTCGGCACAATCTTCAATACTTGTATTTTATCTGTTTTATAAATACCATGTGAGTTATGTATTTCTATTATTTATATTATTACATGTTTTTTTTTATTTGACAACAAGATGATATAAGATTAAGAAAGTATAGTGATAGAGGGAGAAAGAGCATGCAATATAGGAGGTTGATGTAGGATATCATGCTCTGTGGAAAAAAAAGAAGGCAACATTAAATAAGATTTTCTTTCTCAAGTCTAAGTACTTTCAACCAATCAGGGCACATGATGCAAAATGAATACAGCTGATCACTGGGACATGGACCCAGACTGTGACTCATCAAGACCTTGAGCCAAACAGATATAGCAAGTCACTCAGTTCCTTTTCCTTTTCAGAAAATCTTTCTCAGCAAGAGGCAGCTAGTTTTTTCTCACAGCAAGCAAGACTCAGCATGTGAAGCTTTGAACAATCCTGCACTGCAGGGAATGTTTTGCAGAAACTGCATGACAAGATTGCCAAAAAGATTACCTCTTGATTTCCTTTGTCCTTGGGTTTATTTCATCTAATAATGGGGCAAAGATGGTGCCTTCTACATTGAAGAGAGAATTTATTCATGAGTCATATGTGGCAAAATTGTTTTAAAATCCTTGTTCCTCATAATTTTCTAAGAAAACAATACTTCATTGAATATAAAATACATGTTTTACTTTTAAAAAATGTTTATCATCCTATGATACATTGTGTGTGTAGAATAATTTGTTCTTGCAACAGCTTGAAGCCAGAATCCTAAAAAGAAGCATTTCCTCCTTATCCACTAAAAAGGTATGAACAACCATCAGAACATAATACAGGGTCAAAGTAAGTGAAAATCAGGCCATTTAACTACAACAAAAAATTCTGTAAACAATATAATACTATAAATTCCAAACATGCTACTTTTATCTCTTACATTGAGGCCTGTGCAAATTTAAAAACATCTTAGTAACAATTATTATTATTACACTAACATATATGGCTGTCTTAGCCTAAAAAATACCATAAAGTTAGTGTCAGAACACCAAATTCAAGTACTATTTCTATCATTTTGCACTTGGTATTTTAAATTGCATTTTCATACCTCTGAATTGAAAATAGCAATGATTAGCCTGACTAATGAATATGATAATTTTGAGGCTATATTAAAGTTACATATTTTCATAGAATTTAAAAGGATATATTTCATGAGAAATAAATAAAAAACTACTGCACAGAGAAGTTTGTAGTCTGTCACTTTCAGTTTACCAAAATTATTCCAGATAGTCTATTAGTCATAAAGTCAGGGAGTTATGAGTATTTAGGAGCTCCACTTACATTAATATATAGGTATCAAGGCAGAAAAATCAAGAAACATCAGTCTTAAATGACACATTATATGAGATAGACTTATTAGTATATGCAGAACATTCCATCCAAAAGCAGCTGAATACACATTCTTCTCAAATGCACATGAGAAAATATTCAAGTGAGATCACATTTCAGGTCATAAAGCAAGTCTCCATAAATTAAAGAAGTTTGAAATCATATCAAGCACCTTTTGTGACCGCAAGGATATAGAATAGGAATCAACTACAGGAAAAAGACTGAAAAATTCACAAATATGAGGAGACTAAGCATCATGATACTGAACAACCAGTGGGTTAACAAAGAAATCAAAGGAGAAATTAAAAACAAAAACAAAAACTTTGAAACAAATGAAGATGGAAATACAGCATACTAAAATTCGTGGAATGCAGCAAAAGCAGTTTTGAGAGGGAAGTTCATAGCAATATAGGCCTACCTCAGGAAACAGGAAAAATTTCAGATAAGCAATCTAATCTACACCTAAAGGAACGAGAAATAAAAGAATAAGTGAAGTCCAGGAATAATAGAAGAAAGGAAATAATAACGATTAGAGGAGATATAAATGAAACAAAGACTAAAAAGACAATATAAAAGTTCAATGAAAGTAGGAGCTGGTTCTTTGAAAAGATAAACAAAAATTGACAATTCATTATGTATATTCACTAAGGTAAAAAGAGAAAAGGCTAAAAAAAATCAGAAGTGAAACAAAAGTTACAACTGATTCTAAAGGAATAAAAAAAATCATAAAAGACTACTATGAACAATTGTAGGCCAACAAAGTAGACAACCTAGAAGAAATGGATAAATTCCTGGAAACATACAATCTTCCAAGCTTGAATCATGAAATAACAGAATATTTGAATAGACCAATTTACTTGTAAAGAATTTGAATATGTAATCAAAAATCTCCCAATAAACAAGAGTCTAGGACAAGATGGCTTCACTGAATAATGTTCCACCAAACATTAAAAGATTTAATATCTGTCCTTCTCAAACATTTTCAGGAAATTTAAGAGCAGAAATAATTTCCAAACTCATTGTACAAGGCCAGCATTACCCTAACACAGAACCCAGACAAACATGCCACAGAAAAGGAAAATTTCAGGGTGATATTTCTGTTAAACATAGATGCAAAAATCCTCAACAAATTTTAGCAAATTGAATTTTAAAATATTTTTAAATTCATAAATCATGATCACATGAAATTTATTCCAAGGATACAAGGATGTTTCAATAACTACAATCTAATCAATATTATATAACACATTGCCAAAATAAAGGTTAAAAATCAATGCAATCATCTCAGCAAATGCAGAAAAACACTTAATAAAATTCACCCTCCTCCCTGGGGAGTCTTGTTAGAAGACTTGACAGTCTCCTGATATTTTAGTTCCCTGTTGTTTCAGTGGTGTTTAACTTCTCAGCAATCTGCTTGTGTATATAGCATCACCATTCCACCCACCAACCAAATGAGTATATAAATCCACAATGTAACAAATTTAGTGATGATTATAGGACTACCTAATAATATCCTGAATAGGGACATCAGTGGGAATGTCAAATCCAGTAGAGATAAAAATAGTCTCAAATGGCAAAAATGCATATGTATGTCTGTGTGTAAGTTTTCACATATTTGTATATATATATATGTATATGACATATCTGTGTATACTTTATATATGTAAAACACGTACACATATGTACATGGATTATGTATGTCTCTTACACTATCATTCTTCTAAGAATCTTTTATTAAATCCCTCACTTAAAATGTAAAAATACTTTTTGAGCAAAATGGTAATAGGAAAAATACTGGGAAGCATGTTAGGGAGTTTTCTACTCTCTCTCCACAGGAAATCAAGTGGGAAAGAAGCAATTATCATGGTAAGTCTACGATAGGATAGAAAAAAAAGTGCCTAAATTATCTGAATAGTTAATGAAATATCTGAACTTGAGGCCTCAATTATCCAAGTAAATGAATCAGTTTTCTACGACAGTTTGCATGTACATTTAATGAATAAATTAAATTTGCCTAAGGTTCTAATTTGCCCAAGGTGCTAGAAAAGAGAAGCTCTTTTCTTTCCCTGAAGGTACAATTAAGTCTCTGTTGGGCTTGTCACAAGGTTATTCAACATATAACATATTGTTGTTATTCCTAGGCATGTTATGTAAACTGTGATCTAAGCATACTAAATGAGCAGGCTCAGCTTACACAAAGCTAGATCATCCAGATGAAAAGGTGCAAGTGCTTTGCCTGAATGAATACCATAGGAATATTGCTCATTTGATAATTAATGAATGTTGATAGCTTAACTTTTTCCTTTCACTAACGTTTTAAAATATTGAAGTTATAACTGCAAACAATATTTAATTAACGTGACCAGAGAGGCCACTGCCTGCTCTACTTGGGTCTTGCTAGGCGTTTTTCACAATTGTGCAAATTATAAAATACAAAACATTATTTCTTGTCAAATATTTGAAGTTGGCCTCGTTTAAACTTTCAGAAATCTAAATTTCTAAGATGTGATCAAGGCATCATTTTTGTAGTGCAGATATAGGAATTCCTTGAATATATTTAAGAACTCCTAAACTCATAGAATACCCTTGATAGATGTATTCAGTTTAATTGATTTAAATGAAATATTTAAAGAGAATTGGTGGAATCAAATTTCCAAAGAGAATGGTTTTGTTTATTTTAGAAATGTCATTATCATCCATGGTCTGTTGCCATCTAAAAACAAAAGACTAAAGGGCATGTCTATAGAGATATTGGCAGATGTTCTGGGCTAAGTCAATTGTAATTCTAACTTCATTGTAGAGCACATTGCACATTTTGAACTTATATTTATGCTTTAAAATTCAGAGATCATCGCTGAAGTGACTTCCCAAATATATCAATAAGAAACAGCTTGTTTAGT
Source organism: Suricata suricatta (assembly GCF_006229205.1). Taxonomy (NCBI): domain Eukaryota; kingdom Metazoa; phylum Chordata; class Mammalia; order Carnivora; family Herpestidae; genus Suricata; species Suricata suricatta. The sequence continues at coordinate 77,298,826 of NC_043707.1, forward strand.
AAATGAAGTATCGAAAGGCTCTGATCATACTCTGTTTTCTTTGATAAAATGAGTAGTGTACTATGAATCTCCCTCTGACACCCATTTTTCTTATACATACCTAAAATTCGAAATTATATATGCCTGCAACTTGCCATGAACTCAACAGTACCAAACCGCCCTAAAATTTTCTTCTAGATAAGATTCAGCTGCCTTGCATCTGAAAGCAATTAAGGACACATTTTAACATGAACAGAAATAGATTCAGGCTGAGTGTTTCATAAGCAGTAGAGAGGGCAAATAATAGATTTTTGGAAGTGGAAACTATATTAGGTCAAACCTAAATTCAACAAGTTGGATTCAGGCTGCCAATGATCATGGTCATAAGAATCAGAAATAAAATTGGTTTGTGTTTTGTGCAGCTATGCAGACTGATTGTGGTTGGTCATGGCCAAATACATCTTAACATCTTCACTTATCTATACTTTAATTAACTTCACACATACATGGTTTGCTTCAATTTATGCAAACACTGTGAAATAGTCAAGTCAAAGAAATTATCCATATTTTCCAAGTAAGAAAAGTGAACCTTTCAGTTATATGAGTTGTTCAAGGTTCCATGAGTAAATAAGTAGCCTCTTGACCTTTGCTCCTAGCCTCAATCTGTTTTCATCACACTGTAATATTTTGCCACTGCCTAATAATCATTTATATCCCCTCAAATTCATTATAAACACCATTAATCTGCTAAAAGAGCAAGATTTCAAAACACTGTTATTTTCTTCATATCTTTCCTTTCTTTTCTTTTTTCATGATAAATTTACTCTTTTATGTTCATCACCTCTTTCACTCATCCCGCATTCACTTACCCTCTGGTAACCACCAGTTTAGTTCAGAGTCTGTTCCTTGCATTCTTCTTTTCCCTCTCTCTTTCTTTTCTTCGGCTCATTTGTTTTATTTCTTAAATTTGACATATAAGTGATATGATAAGGTATTTGTTTTTCTCTGACTGACTTATTTTTTTATAAGTAGTTTATTGTCAAATTAGTTTCCATACAACACCCAGTGCTATTCCTCACGAGTGCCCTCCTCCATCACCACCACCTCTTTTCCCCCCTCCCTCTTCCTCTTCAACCCTCAGTTCATTTTCAGTATTCAGTAGTCTCTCAAGTTCTGCGTCCCTCTCTCTCCCCAACTCTCTTTCCCTCTTCCCTCCCCCTGGTCCTCCGTTAGGTTTCTCCTGTTCTCCTGCTAGACCTATGAGTGCAAATATATGGTATCTTTCTCTGCCTGACTTATTTTGCTTAGCATGATACCCTCGAGGTACATCCACTTTCGTACAAATGGCCAGATTTCATTCTTTCTCATTGCCATGTAATACTCCATTGTGTATATATACCGCATCTTCTTGATCCATTCATCAGGTGATGGACATTTAGGCTTCTTCCATGTTTTGGCTATTGTTGACAGTACTGCTATGAACATTGGGGTACATGTGCCCCTATGCATCAGCACTTCTGTACCCCTTGGGTAAATCCCTAGCAGTGCTATTGCTGGGTCATAAGGGAGTTCTACGGATAGTTTTTTGAGGAACCTCCACACTGTTTTCCAGAGCGGCTGCA